>NC_051386.1:63006681-63009181 GCF_015228065.2 Penaeus monodon | reverse complement strand
CGCGGCTCTATAAACCCAATAAGTACTTCTCCAAAAAAAAGGCAATTTAATCCTCTCCCCCGAAATGTATGTATTTAACTTATCACTCGCAACCGCAGTTTTTCAGCGACACAAAATAGTTAGAGTAATGATCCCTTGTTAGTATTTTCCCGGCGGCGCCCATCCCCGTCGCTGGGTTGCCAGTTCGCCTTTTCTGTTCCTTCTTCTGTCCTCTCTTTCCCTCTCTTACTTTCTCTTCTCCACTCCTTTCTCCTCTTCCTGGCCTTTCTCCTGTCCTCTCTTCCTTTGCTTTCTTCTCTCTTTCTCTTTCTTTCCTCTCTCTTTCTTTTCCTCTCCCTCTCTACCCTTCCCCTTCCTTTCCTTCTCCCTCCCTTCCTATCCTCCCCTCTTTTCCCTTCCTTTCTCCCTCCCTTCATTCCCTCCCTGCCGTACCTCCCACCCTCTCCCTCTTTCCCTCTCCCTCTCCTCCCTTTCTTCCCTCTCCCCCTCCCTCCCTCTCCCCTCTCCCCCTCTCCCTCTCTCCCTCACCACCACCACCCTACCACACGAACTGACAGAAGCTTATCATCACCCTCTCCCTCTCTCCCTCTCTCTCTCTCTCTCTCTCTCTTCTCTCGTTCTCTCTCTCTCTCTCTCTCTCCTCTCTCTCTCTCTCTCTCTCTCTCCCTCCCTTCCTCTCTCTCTCTCTCTCTCTCTCTCTCTCTCTCTCTCTCTCTCCCTCCCTCCCTCTCTCTCTCTCTCTCTCTCTTATTCCTTTTCAGGTTATTCCTCTTTATCGGTTTCCTTGCCTTATTTGCTTCGTCTTGCATCTATTCCTTTAGGATTATCTTCATTTATCTGCAATTTCTCTTTCCTTCCTTCCTCTCTTCTATTCTCTCTTCCTTCCATTCAGTTTTTTCATCCTTCCTTCCTTCCTCCCATCCTTTTCATTTATCTATTTCCTTCCTTCCTTCCTTCCTTCCTTCCTTCCTTCCTTCCTTCCGTCATTTCTCCCTCCTTTCCATTCACTTTTCCTTTGTCCTCTCTTCCCTCCTTCTGTTCCTTTCTCCTTTCTTTATTTCCTTCCCTCCTCTCTTCTTTTCTTCCATCCACTTCTTTCTCCCTTCCTCTCTTCCACTTTTGTCTCCTTTTCTTCCATTCACTTCTTCATCTCTTCCTTCCATCCACTTCCTTCCATAAAAAGAAAAAGAAAAAAAAAGAAAAAAAAGATTTATATATATATACATATATATATATATATATATATATATATATATATATATATATATATATATATATAATATATAAGTATGGATAGGAGCATGAACAAATATATGAACAAATGGATAAATAAATAGATATTATAAAACAAAACAATCAAAAAAAACATAAACAAAAAAAATTGTAACAATACTTTTTTTAATATAAAAAAAATGTAACAAAAGCATAAAATTGAAAATAGACATAAAAGTAAAACAATACAACAAATAAACACACAAAATGTAACAGTACATATTTTTTATATCAAAAAAACGTAAAAAAAAGAAATAATAATAATTAAAAAATACATATTTTTTTACATGAAAAAAATGTAAAAAAAAAATAATAAAAATAATAATAATAATAATAATGATAATAATAATAATAATAATAATAATAATGATAATAATAACAATAGTAATAATAATAATAATAATGATAATATTAATAATAATAATGATAATAATAATAATAATAATAATAATAATAATAATAATAATAATAATAATAATAATAATAATAATAATAACAAAAATGAATGGCGAAGCTCACGTTGGCCTTTGCATGAGCGCCACGTTGCCAGCATGCGTATGTCCCTCATTCACCGTTTTTGTGAGGGTAATTTCATTCATTCGCTCCGCGCTCAGCTGATTGCGCCATGTATGCCAATAACCCTGTTCAGCCAGTCACATATTTCATGGTCTTTGTATGTGGTAATTGTTGTTTTTAATCATAATGTTTAAAAGGGAGGGAGGAGGTTAGGATGGAGGGTGGGGTGGGGTGGGGTGGGGGGGGAGGGGGGGCCCGCTTGATTCTTTAGCTCTTAGGGTCGATTTCGCGTTGCAAAACAGGGTATGAATCGACCGTAGGGCGTTGGGGTAATTATTTTGCCTCTTTGGGATCACCGTTTTCTTCCCCTTTTTATTTTCTTTCATTCTTTTTCCATTATCTTTTTTTCTTTTTTCTTTTTCTTTTTTTTGTTTCATTTTTTATTTTTCTTCTTTTTTGGGGAAAAATCAATATTTCATCCTCCTTTCTCCCTAACCCCGCCTCTTCCACATAACCTCGAATCATCGATTTTGCCCTTTTCTCTTCTTTTCTGGAAGTCTCTCTCTACTACTGTCATCTATCTACTATCACATCATCACCCCTCCCCCCTCTCCGCCCCACCTCCCAAATTCCCCCCTTCCTCTCCTCTCTCCTTCTCTCCCTCCCCCTCCCCCTCCCCCCAACCCTCTCCTCCCATCAACCCATCCTCTCC
>NC_051386.1:62964975-62972475 GCF_015228065.2 Penaeus monodon | reverse complement strand
ACCACCCTCACCCCCACCTCCCACCATCACCCCTCCACCTCCACCTCCACCACCCCCTCCACCCACCCACCTCCTCCCTCCCCTCCTCCCCCAACATTCCACTCTTTAGACAGGGCTGCATTTATGATTTTTTTTTCCTTTTTTATACATCGAGCAAAGGAACCTCACGTGTAATTTCTGAGCGTGTGTGACTGTCTCCGGGCTGCTGCGTGTGTGGCACGGCGGCCCCTCTGTCTGTCTGTGTCTGGCTGGCTGTCGTTTGTTGTCTTCTGGTTGGCGTGGGGTTGTGTGTCTGTGGTGTTTTCTGTCGGTTTGTGTTCTGTTGTTCGGGCTGTCTGTTTGTTGTCTGTTTGTCTGTCTGTCTGTTGTGTGTCTTGGGTTTTTTCTTTTTGTTTGTCGTCTGTCTGTCTGGGGTCGTTTGTTTTTCTGTTGTTTGTTCTCTGTCTGTCGTGTGTCTCCGGTTTGTCTGTCTGTCTGTCTTTCTTCTATTGTTTGTCTTTTTGTTTTTTCTTTGTCTTTCTATCTGTCTGTTTGTTTGCTGTTTTTTTTTTTTTCTTTTTGTCTTTCTATGTGTTTTTTGTTTTTTTTTTGTTTGTCTGTCTGTCTTGTCGTTTGTCTTTTGTCTTTTTGTTTATTTTTTTTTTTTCTGTTGTCGTCTGTTTTTTTTTCTTTTTGTTTTTTGTTAGTCTTTTTTGTCGTGTTTTTATGTGTGTCACTATCTGTCTGTCTGTCTTTCTGTTTATCTTCTTTTTTGGCTCTCTGGTGTCTGTTTGTCTGTCTTTTTTGTGTTGGGTGTCATCTGTCTGTCTGCCTGTTTGTCTGTCTCTCTGTCGTATGTCTCTGTTTGTCTGTTTGTCTGTGTGTCTATCTGTATCCTGTTTCTACTGTCTCTCTGTCTGCTGTCTGTCTGTGTCTCTGTCTCTTGTCTGTCTGTCTGTATGTCTGGCTGCTGATGTGTGTGTGTAATATATAATAATATATATATATTATATATATCTATATATATATATATATATATATATATATATATATTATATATATATATATATATATATACACACACACACATCCAGACAGCCAGACATACAGACAGACAGACAAGCAGACAGAGACACAGACAGACAGACAGACAGAGAGACAGTCAGACATACAGGCATACAGATAGACACACAGACAAACAGACACACAGAGAGACAAATAGACAGATAAACAGAAAGACAGACAGACAGATAGATAGACACACATAAACACACAGACAAACAGACTAACAGACAAACAAACAGACAAATAAACAAACAGACAGACACAGAAAAAAAACAGACAAACAAACAGACAGATAGAAAGACAAACAGAAAAAAACAAACAGACAAACAATCAGACAGAAAGACAGACAAACAGACACACAAACCGACAGCCAGACACAGACAGACACACAAACCGACAGCCAGCCAGACACAGACAGACAGAGGGGCCGCCGTGCCACACACGCAGCAGCCCGGAGACAGTCACACACGCTCAGAAATTACACGTGAGGTTCCTTTGCTCGATGTATAAAAAAGGAAAAAAAAATCATAAATGCAGCCCTGTCTAAAGAGTGGAATGTTGGGGGAGGAGGGGAGGGAGGAGGTGGGTGGTGGGGGAGAAGGGGAGGGAGGAGGTGGGTGGTGGAGGTGGGAGGTGGAGGGGGTGATGGTGGGAGGTGGGGGTGAGGGTGGTGGTGGAGAGGTGGTGGTGGAGGAGGTGGAGGAGGTGGAGGTGGTGGAGATGGTGGAGATGGTGGTGGTGGAGGAGGTGGAGATGGGGGCAGTGGGGGAGGCAGCGGTGACGGTCGTAAAAAAAAATCCCTTTCGCTGCGCTTTTCGTTTTCTTTTTCTTTTTTTCTTTTTCTTTTTTCTTTCTTTTATTCTCCTTCGTTCTCTTTATATCGTTTCGTTCATTATTTCTCCTGATTTTCTTTTTTTTCTTTCGTTTATTTCATCGCCTTTTTTCCCTTTCCTCTTGTACGCAAATATACACAGATAAAGAAAAAGACAGAGATAGATAAATAGATAGATAGATAGACAAACATATAGACAAATAGACAGACAGATAGACAGATAATGAAAACTATTTTTTTAATCATAATTTCAACCCCAAAAAGAACGATCGAAAAATACTATAATAGATAAAAAGAATAATAACAATAATGACGATAATGATAATAATAATAACAATAGTAATAATAATAATAATGATAATGATAATGTATAATAATTATAATAATAGCGATAATAATAATAATAATAATAATAATAATAATAATAATAATGATAATAATAATGATATTAATAGTAATAATAATAATAATAGTAATAATGATAATGATAATAATAATAATAATAACAATAATAGATAGACAGGATAAATGACAATAGATAACAGAAAATAGATTGGACAAACAAGATGAATAGTAATAATACATAATATATGATATATAAGATAAATAATAACGATAACAGACAGGATAGATAATGACAGATAATTAACAGATAATAGATAATGTATTGGATAGATAGTAAATAGATAATAAAGGATGAACAATAATGAATAACAAATAACAGATGAGATAAACATGATGATAATAATAAATAGCAGACAGGAGATAAGAGATAACAGATAAGAGACGTGACGAATAAAAAGAGACAATAGATAGGAGATAAGAGATAACGCCCTTTCTCCCTATTCTTGTTTATTCTTCTCCGTTTCTTCGTCTTCTGTTCTTCTCTTTTTCTCTTCTTCTCTTTCTCTTTGCTATCACTGTTTTGTTTGTTTGTTTGTTTGTTTATTCTTCTTCTCCGTTTCTTCGTCTTCGGTTCTTCTCTTTTTCTTTGTTCTCACTGTTTTTTCTTTATTATTATTATTGTTATTATTCTCTGTTTCTTCCTCTTCTTGTTTCTTTTTTTCTTTTTCCTGTTTATTCTTCTTCTCTGTTTCTTCTTCTTCTTTCTCTTCTTCTCTTCTCTCTCTGCTTTATTCTTGTTTATGCTTCTGTTTCTTCGTCTTCTTTCTTTTCTGTTTCTTGTATTTCATATTTTTCTTCGTTCATCCTGATTATTCTTGTTTATTCTTCCTTTCTATTTCTTCCGTCTCGCTCTCTTCTCTCTTTATTCCTGGTTATTATCATGTCTTCTCTCTCCTCTTCCATTCTCTCTGCTTATTTTTCTCCTTGTTATCTTTCTCTCTTTACCATCTCCTTTCTCCCTTTTTCCTTCCACCATCTTTCCATCCTCCTTCTTCAAAAATTCTCTACCTCCTTTCTCTATCACACGTTCTTTTATCTCCTTCGCATCTCAACCAAAGTGTCCCCGATTTAACGTAAAAAAAAAAAAAAAAAAAAAAAAAAAAAAAAAAATGTTTCCATGAAATCCTTTTTTTTTTTTTTTTTTTTTTTTTTAACTACCTCGTTAACTAAATTTCTGATTGAAATAAGCAATAAAGAATATTGATGGTTAGGCTGTTTGTCTGTCTGTCAAGTCGATGATATATAATAAGTTATATATTGTTATTTTCCTATTGTTATTATTGTTATTGTGTTTGTTGTTCTTGTTGTTGTTACTGTTATTATCATCGTTATTACTATTATTGTTATTATCATTGTCATTATTATTATCATTATTATCATTATTATTATTATTATTACTAGTAGTAGTAGTAGTAGTAGTATCATTATCATTGGTTATTGTTTGTTGTTACTATTATAATTAATATTTTATTATTATTATAATTATTATTATTATTATTATTATTATTATTATTATTATTATTATTATTATTATTATTATTATTATTATTATTGTTGTTTTTGTTGTTGTTGTTGTTGTTGTTATCATTATTATAGTTTTGATTTATCTAATTTTATTAATTCTTGTTAATCAATAATCGAATGCAATTGCAAGCGAGGTGACAAGGGTTTTCTAAGACGAGGTGGTTTCTGTGCAACCTTGCAACATTTGGCATCTTAAGTGACTCGCCTCTACAGCTGATTGTCGTGAAATTTGCAACAAAGAAATGCAACATTAGTCGAAAGACATTGCACATGAGGTTGCGAGGGTTCATAAGATCAATCAGTCCCTTTGGAACTTGCAACATATGCCTTCAACAATTGGCTTCTGCAACACCACGACTCTCTTATATTTACTGTTGCAACGGAGGTGGAAAAATGCAATCTAGCGTTTTAGCTTTTCCTCCTGCAATTAATATGATTTAAATAAAATAATGAACTTCTACACAAGATATGACAGCGAAATTAATCAATGCATATATCCCTTTGCAATTGCTCTATGTTGCTCAGTTTTTTTGTTTTTTTATCTCGTGGATTTTAAAGTGAACTGATGAAATAGTCATACAGATAGAGAGATATAGATAGAAAGATTGAGAGATAGATTGAAAGAGAGTTATAGAGGGAAACAGAGAAAGAAGGGGAGAGAGAGAGAGAGAGAGAGAGAGAGAGAGAGAGAGAGAGAGAGAGAGAGAGGGAGAGAGAGAGAGAGAAAGAGAAAGAGAAAGAGAAAGACATAGACAGAGAGAAAATCAGAATAAAGAGGAATTTGTAAAAAAAAAAAAAAAAATCCTTATGAAGACGAGAAATAAAGTAAAAAAAAAAAACATATATAACATATATCGCACCTATACCATACTTATCATATTCACAAATAAACCCACAAGACACATGCTCATAATACATAACCACACTCAAAAACGAACACATATTTTATCTTCCGTTAATGTTAATATGCGTCTTGATTTGATTTCTTGATTGCAGTAGCAAGCAGTTCTGTAGTTTTATGGAGTCGGTTTGGGTGGAGAAGAGTATGTCTGTAAATATAAAAATGGAATGTTAACTAGACAACACACACACACACACACACACACACACACACACACACACAATATTATATATATATAATACATACATATATATATATATAATATATATATATATATATATATATATATATATATATATATATATATATAATGTATGTGTGTATATCTATCTATCTATCTATCTACTTTCTGTCTTTCTATCTTTCTATTTATCTATCTATCTATCTATCTATCTGTCTGTCTATTTATTTATTTATCTATCTATCTATCTATCTATCTATCTCATCTATATATATATATATATATATATATTCATATATATATAATATATATATATATATATGTGTGTGTGTGTGTGTGTGTGTGTGTGTGTGTGTGTGTGTAAATGTTTGTGTATATATAACACAGATATATATACATAATATACATATAATATATATTTATTTATCTATATTTATATATATACATGGATACATACATATATATATCTATATATATATATATTATATATATATATATATATATATATATATATATATATATATGTGTGGTGTGTGTGTGTGTGTGTGTGTGTGTGTGTGTGGTGTGTGTGTGTGTGTGTGTGTGTGTGTGTGTGTATGTGTGTATGTATATATATATATATATTATATATATATATATATATATATATATATATATATATACATATACCTATACATACATATATATTTATATAAATATACATATATATTATATATATATATATATATATTAATATATATATATATATAAATGTGGTGTTTGTGTATAAGCAATAGGGCGCTCCCTTTTTTTGCATTACAGTGTCTTTATCAAATCAATCTATTTTGTCAAATAGTTGCTATCTGTTTCTCTCAGATATGTATCTAACTTGTCCATGTATAGAATATATAATGATCATTATCATATACAAGGTAAAATGAACGTATATCTGGATAAACGTTAAAGTTATAAAATTTATCATATATATATTTTGTTTTTGCTTTTCTAATTAAATCTACTCCTGCGGAAAAAATATTATTCTATGCAAGATCAGAGTATAGATAAAAATTAATATATATACCATTATAACTATAATAACCATAACAAAGAGATAAGAAAAATAACAATTATTTTTACACCAAACAGCTTTTATGCCCGTATTCCTCGATGAGTCATCGTTACCCCAAAAGAGACTTAAATCTTATTAAAAACCAAACTCATATTCATTAAAACGCGTCGTACCTTCTTACTACACCAAAAGGGACTGATTTAGCTGTCCCGTATGCTTCTGGTCTCAACATAAGCAGGAGGACTTTTCAACATTTCAACACACCAAGTTCGGTCTGACTCAGCGTTCGAACTTGCATCTAACTCGATACAGGACAAGGTCTGTTTCGAAACAACTTGCTTGGGCTGTTATAAGTTACGGGCGGTGGCATATATATTAGTTCGTATGGCTTGATTTGTTTTTTCTGTTTTGTTTTTTGTTTATTTCTCTTTTTTGTTTTTTTTGTTTCGTAAACGGGAGGGCGACGGTTGGCTTTTGTAAACGAAAATCGCAGGTTTAAGCGGCCGCCCCGAACGCCGCGGTGCGTCGGCCTCAAACTCGAAGCGAACGCGGTTCACCTCGGGAGAAAAAGGCGCGAAATTAACTCAACTCGTAAATCTCCAGCATATTAATCTCGATCGCTTCCCTCGCATGAACAAACTCATTAAGCGACCTATCGAGAGGTGCACTTTTAATCTCTCTCGCCCAGATAATTTCGTATCCTTTTTTTTGTTATTATCATTATTCCCGCACTCATGTTGTCGTCGGGGCTGCTTTCGGCATGATCCTGTTGATTAGAGATTAGACTGGCCATGATTAGAGAGCAATTATCAGGCATAAGTCAGTCTCCGGGCGTCAGGACGCGCCATGTGGCCCTTGCCTCTGCTACATAATGGCCTCAGCCGTGTTCGGAAGGCTGGTCGAGGCTTCGGCGCACTTGTTTGGACTTTTTTTTTTTTTTTCCCCGAACGCTCTTCGCTGTTTTGCATGCTTCCGCGCCTCTCGCATGACTTTGCCTGGCGACCTGGAGCGACTTGGGCGGCGTCGGGGCACATAGCCTCACGTGCTGGCCGGAGACCCGATGGCATGCCGTGACTCCGTTTAATGTGCCCCATCATGCTCGGGGTCACACGCTGACCTCGGCCGCCACCCGCCTGAGCTCGCGGCCGCACCGATACGGCCGCCAACACATGTAACGCGGACCTAATCCCCTCGGCATAATCGCGACGCCGGCTCATCCCTGGAACACAAATGCCCTCTGAAGCACCGGCGGGGGGGGGGGGGGGCACGTGCCCAACCTGACGAAAGGGAACTCCCCGAAGACTGCCTATATATGTGCGTCCTTGCGTGTGTGTGTGTTTAAGTGTGTTTATGTGTATGTGTGTGTGTGTTGTGTGTGTGTGTGTGTGTGTTTTGCGCGTGCGCGGTGTGTGTGTGTGTTTACAACATAAAGAAGAACGTAAAGACAATTAACTCGAACCGATCTCGAAGCCGAAGGAGTAAATACTGATCCTTTCGAGGGAATTGGGGTGGGCGGGTCGTTCATTCGGTCTCGCTTTTATCGCCTCCGAGAGGGACTTTAAAGA
>NC_051386.1:62943178-62962375 GCF_015228065.2 Penaeus monodon | reverse complement strand
TTTTTTTTTTTTTTTTTTTTTTCATATATCTCTTGTCTCTTATCTCTTCTCTCTCTCTCTCTCTCTCTCTCTCTCTCTCTCTCGTTTTTTATTTATTTTCATTTTATTATGATCATTATTATTTTTATTTTTATTTTTTTTGCTTCTATTTCAATATCAATTTGGTTTCCATTCTTTATTATCCTTTCTCGCTTCTTCACTCTTTCTCTCTTTTTCTTTTACAATTTCTTCCAATTATCATCTCTGTTTTTGTTGTTTTGTAAATTTCTCTTTCTTTTCCAGCTTCTATATTCTAATTCTCTTTTATATCTTTTTCGTTTTTTCTCATTGCCTTTTTATACTAATTCGTTTTGTTTGTTTGTTTGTCTGTTCTTCTTAATATTTCCAATTCCATTTTCTTCTCTCTCCCTTTCTCATCATCTTTATCCTCCTCTTTCTGTTATCATGCTTTTCTTTTCACATATGTTTTCTCTTCTCTATTTTAATGATGTTTTCCCCTCTTCCTTTTGGACGAATATTCGCTAATCTAACACATTCCACTATTTTAACAAACACCTTTGCATTTTCTTAATTCGAGGACACTTTTTTCTTTCTTTCTTTCTTTCTTTTAACCTTTTATTCGTTTTCCTTTCCATGTTTTTTTTGGTCTTCGTCTCTCTCTATTCCCTTTGTTTTGACAAATGTCTTAAATTTTCCCGATTTTTACAACGTTCTTCCTAATTCTTTTAAAAATTTCTTCCTCTCCTTTTCCCATTTCAATACTTCTCTCCCTCGCCCTTCCCCCTATTCCAAAATTTTCTCCTCTCCCTTGTCCAAGTTCCAACAATTCCCCCCCTCCCCCTCCCTCACCCCCCCTCCATTCCAACACTTCCCTCCCTCCCCCTCCCTCCTCCCTCCCCCATTCCAACAATTCCCTCCCTCCCCCTCCCTCACCCCCCCCTCCATTCCAACACAACCTCCCAACCTTCTCCCCAATTACAAACGCGAATCCTCACCTTCCTCACCCTTGCTCAGCCTTCTCCCATTTCAACACCCTTTGCCCCTTTCCCTTCGCCCCCCCCCCCTCCTCTCCTTCGAAAAGCGTCTACGGAATCTTGCAATTTGACCTCGACAGGAGGATGATCAAGTTGCAGAAGTGGAAGGTTAATGAGGGTGGGGGGGGGGAAGGGGAGGGGAAGGAGGAGGAGGGAGAGGGGGAGGGGGAAAGGGAGGGGAGGTAGGTGGAAGGGGAGGGGAGGGAGGAGGGGAGGGGGAGGGGGAGGGGGGTGGGGAGGGAGGGAGGAAAGGGGGAAATGGGGAAGGAGAGTGGAAGGGATGGGAGGGAGGGGGGGAAGGGAGGGGAAGAGGAGGGGAGGGAGAGGTAGGGAGGGGGAGGGGGAGGGGGGGTGGGGAGGGAGGGAGTGACTAATCTGAGGAAAGTTGTTTTTTATTTATTTATTTTCATTTATTTTTCGTCTCTATTTGTATCTAACTTTCTCTCTCTATCTCTGTCTTTGTCTCTCTATCTATCTATCTATCTACCAGCTATATATATATATACATATATATATATATATATATATATATATATATATATATATAGATAGATAGATAGATAGATAGATAGATAGATAGATAGATAGATAGATAGATATAGATATAGATATAGATATAGATATATATCTGTCTATCTATCTATCTTTTTTTTTCTTTTTTTACCTTTTCCTTAATTTTTTTTACCTTTTACTTAGTTATTTTCCTTTTTCTTACCTTTTTTTCACCTTTTTTCCTTCTATTTTTTTCTAAATTCGTGGTCGGTAGGATGACACGGTTGATGAAATCCATTACAGAATGTTTTTTATGGTTGATTCTGTTTAAAAGTACATGTGAAGCAAAGAATTTACAATCCGTGCAGCTTATTTGCATAACAAGGCAATAAAAAGTTTAATGAATATTATTGTAAAAGTCTAATGATCTCGTAGAATTGTATATATGTAGGTTTTACTCATTTTTCAGATCGTACTGTGGAATTGCAACATTAGGAAGCATTATTTTGCAACATTAAGTCACAGTAGATTCTACGGTATTTGCAACCCGCGTTTCTGATTGCAAACATTCTTTGGTTTAAAAAAAAGGTCCATAAACCTTTAAATTGCTATTAGGAAAAGTAGATTTTTATCCTGGAACATAATATTAACCGTAGATTCATTGATTATATATATATATATATATATATATATATATATATATATATATATATATATATATATATATATATATATATATTATAATATATATATATATATAGGTGTGCGGTGTGTGTGTATGTGTTGTGTGTGTATGTGTGTGTGTGTGTGTGGTGTGTGTGTGTGTTGTGATGTGTATGTGTGTGATTGTGGTGTGTGTCGTGTGTGTTGTGTGAGTGTGTGTGAATGTGTGTGTGTGTGTGTGTGTGTGTGTGTGTGTGTGTGTGAGTGTGTGTGAGTGTGTGTGTGTGTGTGTGTGTGTGTGTGTGTGTGTGTGTGTGTGTGTGTGTGTGTGTGTGTGTGAGAGAGAGAGAGAGTGTATGTATATGTACATACATACACACAAACACACACACACAGATATATCATATATATATATATATATATATATATATATATATATATATATATAGATAGATAGATAGATAGATAGATAGATAGATAGATAGATAGATAGATAGATAGATAGATAGATATAGATATAGATATAGATATAGATATAGATATATACAAGGCAATGGATTTTTCCTCCTTTCTCCTCTCGCCCGATCTGCCAAACCTACCGTCATAGATATAAAGCAAATGTTGCAACTGGTGAATCAAAACACTCGTACGCTATACTTCAGAATTCCCCGAAGCACAAGTCTTTAAAAACATCAAGTCATTCACAAGGATCTATGTGACTTTTATACCCAATCAATTAATTGTATGATATATTCCTAGTTTTTTAATTATAGAATATTTACTAAATTTTGTAAAAATAAAGTTGCTTTGGATTAAATTTTGATAAGAATTCATACATCACTAGAATTCCCCTTAGTGGTGGATCTGACAGCAATCCTAAAAGACTAAGAGCTTTTTCATATAGCCAATGTAAATATGAAAAGAAAAATTATTTACGGCTCACACATGGCTTGAAACAAGACAATACTTAAAAGGCTGATGCTGTGACTGTGAACTGAGCAGTGATATAATCTAATGTTTATACATGTTAATTTAACGGACAGCATCGTTGCAACAACCTCTCACGCCATTCAACATGAGATACAAAGAGCTGTGATATGTATATCATCAGACACAGTGCACGACATACTTACGTCATCTCTCGTAACTTCGTAATGTAATAGCGTTGTATTATGACCGTATGTCATATTTATCAAAGCTTATCCACGTCTCCGCAGAGGGTATACTAAAGAACCAAACCAAATAAACAAACAAACAAAAGTATAATAATAATAACAACAATAAAGTAAAATAAAAAATGAAACGATAACTATATTGACTAATTATCCCAGGGCCTGAAATCTAGAAGAGAAAATCACCACGACCCCTTTACACAGGACAGACTCATCTACGGCGAAACCACAGCCAAGGACGAGACAGTGTGATCCGAAATAACCACAGACATTTGGCTGGGACAGACACCGTACGCGTGAAATACGTAATACGGAAGGAAACTGTTGTAAACGGCACAGTGACAGATGCAAGTGAACACCTGTATATTTTTGTGTATCTTAGGATATAGTCATTTGGGTCAATTAACGTTAGGGATAAGAAAGGTATGTTAGAAGATTAGGTTAAATCCTTATTCATGTTCTGTGTATCAAAACTATCTCATGACTATATAGTTAGCTGAGTCGGTGTAAACGAAGGACTAAAGTAAAATGTAAAAAAAAAGAAAAAGAAGAAGAAAAAAAATATATATATATATATATATATATATATATATATATATATATATATATATATATATATATATATATATATATATATAACAGTAAAACAACAACAATAATGATACATACTCACTATCACTACTATCATCATCATCACTAACTGTACAAAAGGGTACTTCTTTTTCACATCATCTTTGGCAATGATGAAAGAATCAATCTCACAGAGAGAAAGAGATGCTTATCACAGAAACTAAACATTTTGTTCCAAGAAGCGTTCATGGCTAAGCAAGCAGTAATCTCACACGATCTGCAGGTATACAATTAGTGGTTTAGAGCCGGAGGTACTGTATTTTAAACTTGTATGTACTAGATACCAATTAGATATCAACATTACAAGAACTAAGGTTATTTCTTATCACACATTTTCCTAGAATTCTTTAATCGAAAGTTGCCGCTCCAGAAACATGTCCCGGAGCTGCAGACACGCTCAGTGTGTGTGCGGGCGTTTCCAACCGCTGACTTACAGCTGAGGAGTTCCAAGAAAATGTGTAGTAAGAATATCTGCATGTCTATCTATCTATCTATTTATCCATCTATCTATCCATATCCGTCTATCTATCTATCTATCTATCTATCTATCTATCTATCTATCTATCTATCTATATATTATATATATATATATATATATATATATATATATACATATATTCATATATATATATATATATATATATATATATATATATATATATATATATATATATATATATATATATATTTTTTTTTTTTTTTTTTTTTTTTTTTTTTTTTTTATAACGGTAGGTTCATGTCTGAGCCGCCGTGGTCACAGCATGATACTTAATTGCAGTTTTCACGTTGTGATGCTCTTGGAGTGAGTACGTGGTAGGGTCCCCAGTTCCTTTCCACGGAGAGTGCCGGTGGTACCTTTTAGGCAATAATTTCTCTCTATTTATCCGGGATTGGGACCAGCACTGACTTGGGCTAGCTTGGCCACCCAGTGGCTAGGTAGGCGAGGTGAAGTTCCTTGCCCAAGGGAACAACGCGCCGGCCGGTGACTCGAACCCCCGAACTCAGACTGCCGTCGTCACAGTATTGAGTTCGACGCTCTAACTGTTCGGCCACCGCGGCCGATATATATATATATATATATATATATATATATATATATATATATATATATATATATATATATTTGTATAAATGCAGACAAATACATACTTTTTCCCCTCATTAACTCCCTCATCTTAATGTATGCATGCACGAGTACGCGAAGAGACATTAAAACACTTTTTTTTTCTTTTTTTCTTTTTTTGCATATCATCTGTAACATTAGTTTAAATGTCACCGTAAAACTCATCAAGTAATATGTTTTTACAAGACTTTCACCCGCTTGGAAACTCTTCAACCTATAACTTCGATGTATAAAGCAGTTAACAATGTAATCGATGACATTTGACTTAAAGAACACGGAACTGAGGATGTAAACGCGCAAGAATTTGAATAAATGTAAATCATATGTTGAGAATTTTAGAAATTGTGTTTGTCTGTTGTTGTTGTTGTTTTTTTGTATTGTATTTGTCTGTGTGTTGCCATTCATGTGACGAATGCAAAATGCAATTGGATATCAAATTTGAAAAGAAAAAGGGACAGAAAAGAAAAGAAAAGAAAAGCGGAAATTAAATGAAAAGAAAAGAAAAGAAAACGGAACTGTAAATAAAAGAAAAGCAAAGAAAACGGAAAAGAAAAAAAAACGAAATGAAAATAAAAGAAAACGGGAATGAAAAGAAAAGAAAACAGAAAAACAAAGAAAACGGAAAAGAAAAGAAAAAAGAAAACGGAAAAGAATACATATGTATATATATATACACATTGTAAGTGTGTCAGTTGCTCCCGCAATGGGAAAAGTTGTTTTACTTAGAAATTTAAAGCTAAAATTGGTGCTTCTTTTTTTTTCTAGCATACGTGTTTAGCTTCTTTTTTATTATTTTTATCTTATCTCTTTACCTTATCTCAATTTCTTTATCTTATATACTTCTATCTTATTTTTCTTTATCTCCATCTTTACCGCTGTCCATACTCGCTATCCTTTATCTGTCTTGCTCATTTCTTCTATTGCTACCTTTATTTACCTTTATCTTAATTCCAATCTCCACCTTCTCTCTCCTTATCTTCATTCTTATCTTTTCAATTCATTCATTTTCCCCTTATTTATCACCCTCTTTTTCGCCTCTGTGATTCTCGCCAACTTTTTTTCATCTCATCCTCAGTTCGAAGAAATATTCTTATCTTTTATCAATCTTCTTACTTATCACTCTCTTTATCTCCTATTTCACTTCCACTGTTATTATCACCGTCATTTTACCATTTATCCATCTTATCCTAATTATCTTCCCTCCGTATGCCTCTCCTTCACTTCCTTCGTTATTATCACCGTCATTTTACTATTTATTAATCTTATCTTATCTTATCTTCCCTCCTTCGCCTCCTCCGTTATTATCACTGTCATTTTACCCTCTATTTATCTTATTTAATCTTCCCTCCTTCTGCTCCTCCTTCGCCTAGTCTGTTTGTTCTCCGCGTGTCGGATTTTGCGATTAATCTGTCATGAAGCTGAGATTATTGATGATGTCTATTTAAACGTCTTAATGTGTTTTATTACCTTTATATATATATATATATATATATATATATATATATATATATATATATATATATATATATGTGTGTGTGTGTGTGTGTGTGTGTGTGTGTGTGTGTGTGTGTGTGCGTGTGTGTGTGTGTGTGTGTGTGTGTGTGTGTGTGTGTGTGTGTGTGTTCTATATTTAATTATTTATTTAGTGTTTTTCTTCTAATTCCCGAAAAGTATGAGTCATCCCTCTCTCTCGGAATCAATTCCATTTTCTAAATTGTATAATATAACACCCTTTCCATATTTAATGATGCTTATTGACTCACAATTTCGTTACGTGCAGTACAGAATTTCCTTCATAATTATCGATAATATCTATGTGATTTTAAAAATCCTTTCGTTCAATTACATCTGACTCCGCCATATTATAGATTCCTTCATAACTTTAATCATAACTTTTCATAATAACTTCCTAATTTTCTCTCCTAGCTCTCACACACGACTGAATGACATTGTTATTTATAAATAGCAATGTAATTTCTTCTCGGGTGAAGTCCATTTTTGGCGGGAAAAATGAGGAGCCTTTACTCTTATTTACGGTTATGTCTAGCGGTTTTTAAAGCGGTTTTTAAAGTCCAGTCTAGCGGTTTTTAAAGTCCAGTCTAACGGTTATGTATAGCAGTTCTTAAAGTCCAGTCTAGGGGTTATGCCAAGCGATTTTTAAAGTCCTGTCTAGCGGTTATGTCTAGCGGTTTGTAAAGTTCTTTCTAGCGGTTATGTCTAGCGGTTTTTAAAGTCCTATCTAGCGGTTTTTGAAGTCCAGTCTAGCGGTTATGTCTAGTGGTTTTTAAAGTCCAGTCTAGCGGTTTTGAAAGACCAGTGTAATGCTTTTGTTTAGCGATTTTTAAAGTCCAGTCTAGCGGTTTTTAGAGTCTAGTCTAGCGGTTTTTAAAGTCCAGTCTAGCGGTTTTTAGAGTCTAGTCTAGCGGCTATGTCTAGCGGTTTTTAAAGTTCAGTCTAGCGGTTTTGTAGAAATATCAACGGCACACAGGAAATGGACGTCCCAGGCTGACAGTGTCTGTGTCAGCCTGCAAATAACCCACAATCTCACTGGTACATCGTGAATATTCATATTCTTCTTGAAACAAAATATATAAAGTATAAATATCGCACATACACAAACTTTTAAAATCCTAGTTCTAACTAACTGCCAGAAAGAAAAGAGTATTTTAGAATGTCAATTTACGAAACAATAAACTGTTCACCCTTCGTGCAATGCATTGATTTATCATATTTTGTTGAATTATTCACTTGAACTTATTCTGCAAAGTTCTTGGCTTTCATATTCAGAATTCATATTCCAAGAATACTTGATTGATCGATTGGGTTTCAAAAAGGTTGATACAATTGTTGAATCAAAATGAATGATTCGATATGTGTTTACATATATATATATATATATATATATATATATATATATATATATATATATATATATATAATATATATATATATATATATATTTATATATATGTATCATATATATTATATATACATATATATATCATATATATATATATATATATATATATATATATATATATATATATATATATATATATATATATACGTAACATGCACATATACCAACGCGAGACAAAGGCTGACTAAATGTTGTGTAATTTCAAATCCCCATTTCACTATATCGGTAACCAAGCAAAATCATAATTGGCCACACATCGTTAACAAACAAAAAATAATCATTGCTTAAGTGTGTCATTTGGAGGTAATAAAGACCAGAGTATTAAAAAAAAATAGCATTGATTCGGAGAGAGACGAAGAGAAATGGCTTGGGGAATATATGAAGTTTTTTTGCGTGTGGGTCAGTATACCTGCAGTTAAGTGAAACACGCTCAAGTATTTCTGGGATGCGAGATTTCCTTTCTCATCTGCCTAAAAAGATTTCTCTCTATCTCTCTCTCTCTCTCTATCTGTCTCTCTATCTATCTATCTATCTATCTATCCATCTATCTATCTATCTCTGTCTCTTTATCTGTCTCTTTCTCTGTCACTTTCTCTGTCTCTATTTTTCTGTCTGTCTGTCTCTCTCTCTCTCTCTCTCTCTCTCTCTCTCTCTCTCTCTCTCTCTCTTTCTCTCTTCCCCCCAATCTTTCTCTCTCTTACTGATTCTCTAACACTATATATGTGTAAGATATAATACACAAACACATACGTGTGTGTGTGTGTGAGTATATATATATATATATATATATATATATATATATATATATATTATATATATATATATATATATTATATATATATATATATATATATATACATACATATATATATATATATATATATATATAATATACATACACACATAAACACACACAAACCCCCCCTCTCCACACACACACAAACATATGTGTGTGTGGTGTGTGTATATATATGTAATATATATATATATATATATATATATAGATATTATAATATATATATATATATATATATATTATATAATATAATAATTATATATATATATATATATATATATAATATATATATTATATATATATATATATATATATATATATGTATGTATGTGTACGTGTATATATATATATATATATACATATACATATATATATACATATATACATCACCCGCTATCTTTAAGAAGACCGGAAGAACACTTTCCCTTCGCCGGAAACAAGTCACCTCTAGTCGCCAGCCTCTCATCCCCTCGGGCGATGCTGACAACTTGCAGGAAATTTATCAAGAGAGATAGAGAGAGAGAGAGAGAGAAAGGGAGGGGGGTGAGAGGGAAAGAGAGAGAGGGAAAGAGAGAGAGGGAGAGAGGAGAGAAGGAGAGAGAGAGTTAAGAGAAAAGAAGAAAAGGGGGAGGGGAAAAAAGGGGAAGAGAAAGGAGAGATGAGAGAGAGAGAGAGAAGAGGGAAAAGGAAAAAAGAAAAAAAAAGGGAGAAAGAGGGGGGAAAACAGGGGGGGGTTTAATGGTTGCCAAGGGGGGAAAGAGGGGGGAGGGAAACGAAGGGGAGGGATGAAAAAAAAGGGAAAAGGGGGGGAAAGGAGAGGGAGGGAGAAAGAGGGGAAAAGGGGAAGGGGGGAGGAAAAGAGAGAGGAGAAAAGATAGAGAAAAAAGAGAGAGAGAGGAGAAAAGAGAGGGGAAAGAGAGAGAGAGGAGAGAAAGAGAAAAAGGAGAGAAGAGAAATAAAGAAAGAGAGAGGGGGGGAAGAGAAAAAGAGGGGAAAAGAGAGAGAAAAAGAGAGGAGAGAGGGGAGAGAAAAGAGACAAATAAAAGGAAAAAGAGGATGAGGAAAAAGAGGGGAAAAGATAAGAAAAGAAGAGAAAAGAGGAGGAAGAAAAAAATTTAGAAAGAGAAAGAGGAGGGGGGGGGAAGAAAAAAAAGGGTTTATGGGGTGGAGAAAGGGAAAAAAAAAGAAAAAAAAAAAAATGAAAAAATAGGGTAGAGAAGAGAAAAGAAAAGGAAAATAGGAGGAAGAGAGAAGAGAAAAACAAACAGAAAAGAAAAGGGAAAAAAAGAAAATTTCAAAAAAGGGAGGAGAGAGAGAAAAGGGTTTAAAAGGAAAAGAGAAAAGAAAAAAAGAGAGAATAAAAGAAAGAGAGAAGAAAGAAGAGAGGGGAGAGGAGAGGAGAAGAAGAAAAAAAAAAAAAAATTTGGACAGCTTTTTCTCGTAAATTCAAAAATTTTGGGAAAACAAAACCCAAAATTAATGTTTTAAATTTTCCATCCAGATAAAAGGGAACCCCTAACCCAAAAAAAAAAAAAAAAAAAAAAAAAAAAAAAAAAAAAAAAAAAAAAAAAAAAAAAAAAAAACAAAAAAAAAAAAAAAAAAAAAAAAAAAAAAAAAATATAAAATAAAAAATTTTTTATATATTAAATATTTTTATAATATATATATATATATATATATATATAAAATATAAAATATATACTATATAATATTTCAAAAATCAAAAAAAAAAAGTTTTTCCTAGAAACTAGGGGCTATTTGCTCTAAAAAATAATCGTTCACAAAATTTTTAAGATAGTTTGCCCTCCTCGCCGCGGGGTTCCCGAGAAAAAAGCCCCAAACCCTATATATTAATTATTTCATAAATGCTACTTTAGAAAAAAAAAAAAGCCGTGAGATATTATACTAAAATTCTCATAGGCATATAAATCATTTTTAAACTAAATTCTCTTATTTTAAGGGCCTTTTTTTTTACCCTTCTCGAAACCCCTATCACTTATTTTTTATCGGGGCCCCCGTTTAACAAAACCGAAAACAAGAAAGAATGAAAATTTATGATTAATTAAAAAAAAGGGGGAAAGGAAAAAGAGAAGGAGAGAATAAAAGGAAAGAGAAAGAGGAACAAAAAAAGGAAGGAAAAAGATGGGGAAAGGAAAAAAATTTAAAAGGGAAAGAAAAAGAGAAAATAAAAAAAAAAAAAGAAAGAAAAGGAATGAAAAGAAAAAAAGAGATAGGAATAAAGTAGAAAAAAAAAAAAAAAAAGGGAAAGAAAGATAGGGAAGAAAATAAAAGAAAGGGAAAAAAGTTAAAAAAAAGAAAGGAAAAAGATAAAAAATTTTAAAAATTTAAAAAAAAAAAAAAAAAATAAAAAAAAACCAAAAAAAAAAAAAAAAAGAAAATTTAAAAATTTAATCAAAAAAAAAAAAACCCAAAAAAACCCAAACAAAAAAACCAAATTTAAGACAAAAAAAAACAAAACAACAAACCCCCCACAGGGACACCACCCCTTTTCTCCCTTGCAAAAATTCGAGATTTCGGGGCCAACCCTTTAAAATATCACAACCGCGGTTATTAAAAAACCAAAAAAAAGTGCTGAGAAAACCCCCCAAACCCCCGGGGGAAGTGGGGTCTCGGGCAAAAACCTCCCACTTCCGCGCGGGGGGGGGAAAATCCTCGCGTTTTCCCAAAACAGGAGTGGGTATTTTTAAAGGTGGACTTTCTATAGGTTTAAATGTGGTGGGGGGGGAAGGGAAAGGGGAGGGAGGGAGGGGGGAAAAGGGGGGGGGGTTTGTGGTTGGGGGAATAGAGGGGGAAGGGGAGGGGGGAAGGGGGGGGGAGGGGTTTGGGGGGGTGGGGGGGAAGATGGGGGGGGAAAAAGGGGATTTTTGTTGGGGGGGGGGAAAGAGGGGGGGGTTTGGGGGGGAGAGGGGGGAAAGAGGGGGTGGTTGGGAGGGGGTGGGGTGGGTGGGGGGAGATTTTTGGGGGAAAGGGGGGGGGGGGGGTGTGTGTTGGGGGGGAGGGGGGGGTTTTGGGTGGGGGGGGGGTGTGGGGGGAAAGGGGGGGGGGGGGGGTTGAGGGGGAGGGAGGGGGACGGGGGGGGGTGGGTGTGGGGTGGGGGAAAAGGGGGAAAAGGGGGGAAAGGAGGGGGGAGGGGGGGTTTTGGTGGGGGAAAAGGGGGAAAGGAAAGTGTGGGGGGGAAATAAAAGGGGGGGAATTTTTCCGGGGAAGGGGGGAAAATGGGAGGGGAAAAAGGGGGGGGAAGGGGGGGGAAAGGGGTAAAGGTTTTTTGCGTTTTTTTTGGGGGGGGGGGAAGGGAAGGGAGGGGGGTGAGGGGGGGAAAAGGGGGGGGGGGGAAAAAGGGGGGGTTTTAACTCCCCCCCCCCCCCCAAAAGGGCCCAAAATTTTTTAAAAATTTTCAAAATTTTAATAAAACCCTTTAAACCCCGCCCATATATAATATATATATTAATATTAATATTTTAAAATTTTATAATATAAATATATAATTTTCTATATTTAATTTAAAAATTATATTAAATTTTGTGTTTTTTTGGATCTTTATATATTATATTTTTAAATTTTTTAAAATTTTCTTTATTTTTTGGGGGGAAATTAATTTCTTAATTAAAAATTAATTATTGAAAAAAAGGGGGTTATAAACAAGATCCTTATTTATTATCAAAATTTTTAAGGGAAATAAAATTTTATATATTTTTTTTAAGGGGGGTTTTTTAATTTGGTTTTTTTTTTTTTTTTTTTTTTTTTTTTTTTTTTTTTTTAATTTTTTTAAATTATTTGGGGTAGGGGAAAATGGGGGAACCCTTAAAACAAATTATAATAATAATTCCTTAATTATATTAAATTAAATATATATTTTATATATATTTATAATATATATATTTAAAATTATAATTTTATATATAATATTATATAATATATATATATTATGTACAAAAGGGTAAATAAAACATTGAAATTTTTTCAAAAATAACAAAAATCATACAATCATAACATGAAGAAAAATTAAAACGACAAAGCTATATTTTTATTTTCATTTCACTCTCTGTTCTCTCTCTCAACTACACTTGTTTTCGAATAAAGGGTTTTTTTTTTTTATGGAAAAATTTAAAAAGGGGTTAAGTCGCGGGGGACCCAAAACGTCTCAAAATTTGTTTGGGCGGGTCGCCACCCCGGAAAAAAAAAGGATTTTCGATATATTGAAAATCGAACATCATCATTTTTTTTCTTCTCTCTATCTCTGTCTTTTTCTTTTTCCCCTACTTTTTCCCTTCCCCCTTCTTTCTATTTCCCTTTCTTTTTCCCCTTTTTCCCTTTTTCCTCTTCCTTTTTTCCCCTTTTTCTCTTCTTCTCTTCTTCTTCTTTTTGAAATCTTATCTTTATTTTTATTTTTTTTTTTTTTTTTTTTTTTTTTTTTTTTTGACTGTGGATAAGCGGCTGTCATTCCACTGAAATCGAGTTGGAGAGAATTTGTTTTTTTTTGAAGGGGACCCCAAAAACATTTGGGAAAAAACCGGCGTTTTGCCCAAATTTAAAATTGTAGAGCGCTTTCCGGGGTTTCCCCCTTTTCCCCCGGGGTTTGCTGGCTCGGTTTTTCGTTTTAATAAGTTAAATTTGTCATTTTTTTTTTTTTTTTTTCTCTGTTTTTTTTTTTTGTTTGTCTGCCCTGTTTCGTCCCCTGTCCCTGCTCTATCCCCTCTCGGGTCTCGGGTCCTGCTCTTTCTCTCTCGGTTTTTTCTCCTCCTCTCTCTCTCGTCTCTCTCTCTCTCTCTCTCTCTCTCTCTCTCTCTCACTCTCTTTTCCCTCTTTTAGTTCGTAGTGTTACGAACTAAACCGACTTGAGACCAACATAATTAACAACTTAATTAAGTTAAAAGGCAGAATTATTTTATATTAACGGTAGGTTCATGTCTGAGCCGCCGTGGTCACAGCATGATACTTAATTGTAGTTTTCATGTTGTGATGCTCTTGGAGTGAGTACGTGGTAGGGTCCCCAGTTCAAAAGGCAGAATACATAAGGGTAATTTTCAGGCAATTTTTTCATAGGATTTCCACAAGTGCTAATGAAAAATTTAATTGTTTGGCCTAAGAATCGAACTAGGATTATCAATGAGCTTCTAAATATATATATATAAATATATCATATATATTATATATATAATATTATAATATATACTATATATACTATTTAATTATAATATTAGAAATATAGATAATGATTAGATAGAAGAGATAGTATAGATAGATTTAGATAGATAGAGATTACATAGATACTAAGATACATTAGATACATAAAATCAGATAGATAGATATAGCATAGATAGTTAAGATAGATAGATATAGATAGATAGATAGACAGATAGATAGATAGATATAGATATAGATTTTTTTTTCTTTTTTTTTCCAAAATTGCCGACTCTGTGACTGAAGAAAATGAAGGCCGCTCAACCATTGACAAGAATCATTGCATAATAGGACGTAAATTTGTGTTATTTTCTTGGATATTCATTCTTCGTCTTCTCCTCTCTCCTCTTTCTCTCTCTCCTTTCTTCTCTTCTCTTATTTTTTCTATTTTCTTCTTCCTTCGTTCGTCTTCGCAGTTTCTTCTCTCCTTTCCCTCCCTTCTTCTTCTTTAAACCTTTTTCTTAATTTTCGCTTTTCTTTTGGTTTTATCTGGTTTTCTTCTCCTTTTTTCTCTTATTCTTTCCTTCTCCCTCTTCTTCTCTCTTTCTCTCTCCTCCTTCTTCCTTTCTTTATTCTACCTCGTTTTCTCTCCTTCTTCTCCTACTTTTACTCTTCTTCTCTCTTCACTCTTCCTTATATCTGTTTCTTCTCCTCCGTCAAGATAACAGGCCCACTTCTTCTTCTCTCTTTTCCCTCTTCCACTCTATTTCGCTTCGCTTTCGTTTCTTTTTTCCCCATTTTCATCTCCTATCCCTGTTCTCTTCCTTTGTTTCCTCCTCCTCCTTCTTTCCTGTTTCCCTTTTCATTTTTTCTTCTCCGACTTCCTTTCTCCATTATTTCATCTTGCTTTCTCCTCCTGCCATTCCTCCTCCTCCTCCTTTCTTCTTCTTCCTCCTCCTCCTCCTCTTCTTCTGTTGCTTCTTTTCCTTTTCCTCAGCCTTGTGTGTGTGTGTGTGATCTCTCCCTGACAAACTGCCTCGGTTCTCGAGGAATCCTTCGCAAACGCTCTCGGTGGGCTTCGCTCCAACTCTCCGTCGTTTCGGTGCACAAGGGTTCACTCGGCCGTCTCGAGCTCGATCCGGCTTTTATTGCCCTAACCTCGCGATGTATCGGATCTGAGCCGTCCCAGAACAGGTTTCGCTATGTGAGCTGCTCTCGTCCTCCCTCCCTCCCTCACTGCCTGGGGTCTCCTTCCCTCCCTCCCCTACCCTCACCGGTCTCCTCCCTCTCCCATCCGCTCGCAAACACACGTGGGGGTCTCCCTCCCGTCACCTCCCGTCGTCCCTGCCCCTCAGCCTCACGCCTCCCCCCCCGCTCCCTCCCCTCTCTCCTTCCCCCTCCCTCCCTCTCCCTCCCCTCCCTCTCCCTCCCCTCTCCCCTCCCCCTCCCCCCCTCTCCCTCCCACCCCTCTCCCTCCCCCCTTCCCTCTCCCCCCCCTCCCTCCTCCCTCCCTGGGGTCCCACGGCCCGCTGCCATTCGCTCACAGTGCCGCCACCGTGCCGTACATCAAATTCGCAGCCGCCCACTTGATAAGTTCACAGTAATAGCTCATAAACAAAGACATAAAAGTGGTAGTAACTCTTGAAGCGGCCACCACTCCCTCCCCCCTCCCCCCTCCCCCCTCCCTTCCTTCTATCCCTCTTCTCTATCTTTTCTCGTCTGTTCTTCGTCTCTCTCTTGTCAATCAATTATTCTATCATTTCTCTAATTCTTTTCTCTTCTCTGCCTCCTCTTCTGTTCTTCGTCTCTCTCTTGTCAATCAATTATTTCTCTTCTTTTCTCTTCTCTGTCTCGTCGTCTTATCCCTTTCATGCTGTTCTCCTATCAATCTTTTTTTTCTGTCTCCTTGTTTTTTCCCCTTTCCTTTGTTTCTATCTTCTCTATTTTCTCTTTTTTCGCCTATCAGTCATTTTTCTTTTATCTCCCATTTATCACTCCTCCTCCATCGTCTCTATCTTCTTTTTTTCTTTTCTCCTTCTTATCCTTTTTTTTCTTCTGGCAATTATTCATCTTCATTCACTCGTCCCTCTCTTCTCTTTTTATTCTCTCTTGTCCTTCTCTCCATGTCCTTCGTTCATCTTTTCCGGTTTCTTGATTCCAATGCCGATTTTCTTTCTCTTAATCTTCTCCTCTCGTCTCGTACTACTGTTTTTCCCCTTTTCTGTCTCTCGTTGTCCTGTTTCCTTTCTGCCTCCTCTTCTCTTTTCCTCCATGCCTCTCCCGCATCTCCTGTTTTGTCTGTATTCTCTCTCTCTCGCGTCATCAGAGCATGCTCCTCGGCTCTCTCAAATCTCGTCTCTGATCTCTCGCTCTCTTCTCTCTCTCCTCATCTGCTCTCTCTCTCGATCGTCGTCATCCGGTCTCCGTCTGCTCTCTCTCTCTATATATATATGATATATATTATAATGTATAAGTAATAATATATCGTGAATATATATATAATATAAATATATATATATAAGTGTGTGTGTGTGTGTGTGTGTGTGTGTGCGTGTGACAGAGCAAAGCGCGCAGGAGGAAGATGGAATAGATAATAATCGAAATTGTTCATTTTACTGGCTGGGTCTATCAGTGCGTTCGAGTCTTTTCTTTTTTTTCTTCTTTATTCCACTCTCACCATATTATCTCTCTTTCTTTCCTTCTTTTCTTCTTCCTCTTCCTCTTCCTCCTCCTCTTCCTCCTCCTCCTCTTCCTCCTCCTCTTCCTCCTCCTTCTCTTCCTCCTCCTCCTCCCTCTTCCCTCCTCCTCCTCTTTCCTCTTCCTCCTCCTCATGATCCTCCTCCTTCTCTGTTGTGCCATCCTCCTCATTGCCTCACATACTTCCTTCCTCGCTCCCTATTCTCTTCCTCGGACGACAGAAATCGTCTCGAGTTCCCGGCACAGGACTGGGGAACATCCGGAGGCCCGGGCCTCTGGCCCTCACTTAAGTGCTAAGATAAGAGGATCGGCTCGGATTAAAGTAGAGAGAAGATAGAGACAGCAAGAGGATGTGCATGCGACTACGTGGAGGAGTGGCTCCTTCTCATCCTCATCCTCTTCCTGTCGCTGCCCTTCTCTTCCTCCTCCTCTGCCCTCCGTCTTCTCTTCCGAGTCCTCTTCCTCTTCCTCCTCCTTCTCTTCGTTCTCTTCCTCTTCCTCCTCCTCCGCGCTCTTCCTCCTCCCTCTTCCTCCTCCTCTTCCTCCTCCTCCCTCACTCGTCCTCCTCCTCTCCCTCTTCCTCACCTCTTTTTCCATCCTCCTTTCTCTTCCTCACTCCTCGTTCCCTCTACTGTCTTTTCTCACTCCTCTGCCCCTCCTTCTCTTCCTCTTCCTTCTCTTCCTCTCCTCTTCCTCTCCTCCTCTCCTCTTCCTCTCCTCTTCTCTCTGGGTGCGTCCTCCTCGACTCCTCTTCGCTCCCCTCTTCCTCCTCCTTCTTTGCCTCCTCCTTCGCTTTCCTCTCCTCTTCCTCCGTCCACTATCTCTTCCTCGGTCCTCTTCCTCCGCCTTCTCGTTCCTCTCCTCTTCTCCTCCTTCGCTTCCTCCTCCTCTCCTCCTCCCTTCTCTTCCTCCTCCTCTTCTCCTCCTTCTCTTCTCCTTCTTCCTCCTCTCTTCTCTTCCTCCTCCTCCTCCTTCTCTTCCTCCTTCCTTCTCTTCCTCCTCCTCTTCCTCCTCCTTCTCTTCCTCCTCCTCTTCCTCCTCCTCTTCCTCCTCCTTCTCTTCCTCCTCCTCTTCCTCCTCTGAGTCTGAAAAAAAAGAAAACGATCAATAAAATAAAATAAAAACATGAGAACAAAAAAACATAAGCAATAATAAAAACGAAAAACATGATAAAACAGAGGAATAAATTAAATTAAGATAAAATAAAACATGAAAAAAACAAACAAACACGAGCGTTAAAACATTCCATTGAGAAAAAAGAAAAACATTCGCATAAACATTCCGATGTTGTAAGGAAAGAAAAGAAAATATATTTGGAAATGAATACGAAAATAAATAGTAAAGAAAAAAAAAATAATATATTGTTGAAATATATATACAAATATATTCAAAAATAAACACGAGGATAAAATAGGAAAATAAATAAAATTAAAAACATCAACATCATATCAACGAAATAAACACTTTTATATACATGTTCACTTACCGACGTGAATATAAACCTCATGACAAGTTACGTGCAGACATTTCTTGCAAATGCGCCTTTTTTATTTCCATAAATCATAATCAAAAATCAAAGAGAGACAATGCAAGGAAAAGAAAAAAATCTTGCGTGTCATCGTAAGGAAACCAGTTGGGAGAGAGAGAGAATCTTCGCTCTCTCTCTCTCTCTCTCTCTCTCTCGGTCGTAGTCTCAGTTCCCGAATCGAAGGGTCTCGTCTCTCTCTACCTCATCGACTCAGGCTCTTCTCCCCCCCCCCCCCCCGCCCCCCATCCCTCCCCTCCCAGGCTCTCTCTCTCGTCCAGACGCTCTCTCTTCATCGCTAATCTCTCTCTCTCTCTCTCTCTCTCGTCTCGTTTCCATCCTTCTCATTCCTCTCTCTCTCTCTCCTCTCATGCTCATCTCTCATCTCTCTCTCGCTCTCTCTCTCTCTCTCGTCATCTCTCATCTCAATCCCTCGCAGTCTCCTCGTCTCTCTCAATGCGGGTGTGTCTCTGCTTCTCGGTGCAGAGCTCTCTCGGTCTCGCGTCGGGGCATCACAGACGGCCGGGGATCAGTGGCCACCTCTCTGGGAGAGGTACAAGCTACAGTCTGCAGGTCATCGGTCGTCTCCCATCGTCTATACTCGCTCCTCTCTCTCACGGCTCTCTCTCTCGTCTGCTCGCTCTCTCATCTGAAGCCTCGCTCTCTCCTCCTAATTTCGTCTTTCTCTCGTCCTCTCGTCTCCGTAGTCATCGTCTCTCAGTCTCTCTCAAATCATCTCTACCGCTCAGGCCTCCTCGATCTCGTCTGCTCTCTCGACACTCGTCTCTTCTACGAGGTCGCTCTCAGTCATAGCCTGCTCTACGAGTCTCGTGCTCTCGATCATGCTCGATCCGCTCCCTTCGTCATCTCTCTGCTCTTCTCTCATCTCTCTCGTCTCAGGTCTTTATACTCGTCGTCCCGTCGTCCTCTCTCTCTCTTCTGAACATCTCTTCTCATCTCTCTGCATCTCGAGTGATACGAGATCAAACCATCTCACCTCGTC
>NC_051386.1:62925678-62928178 GCF_015228065.2 Penaeus monodon | reverse complement strand
TTTTAAAATTTCCCAATGCCCCCCCCCCCCCCCCCCCATTTTTTTTTTTTTTTTTTTTTTTTCCCCTTTTCCTGGGTTTGGTTTTCCCTTTTAAAAAAAAAACCCTCTTCTCTTTCTCTTTCCCCTCTCTTTTTCCCCCTCCCTCTCCCCCCTCCTGTTCTTCAAAGGGAAAAGGGGGAAAGAAAGAAAAAAAAAAAAAAAAAAAAAGGAAAAAAACCCTTTCCAGAGAAAATTAAAAAAAGGGGGGAAAAAAGGGAAAAAAACAAAAAATCCCCGGGAAAGGGCACAAAAACGAGGGGGAAAGGGGGGGTAGGGGGGAAAAAAAGGGCAGAAAAAGGGGGGAGGAGGAGGGGAGAGAGGAGGAGGAGGGGGGAGAGGGGAAAAGAGGGGGGGAAGGGGGGGGAGGGGATGGGGGGGAGAGAGGGGGGGGGGAAAAGAAAGAGGGGTAGGGGGGAAAGAAAGGGGGGAGAGAGAGAGGAGAGAGGGAGGGAAGAGAAAAAGAGAGGGGAGAGGGGGAGAGAGAGAGAAAAGATGAGAGAGAAAAGAGAGGGGGGGAAAAAGGGAGGGAGGGAGAGAAAAAGAGAGAGAGGGGGGGGGAGAGGAGAGGGAGAGAAAAGGAGAGAGAGAGAAAAGAGGGGAGAGAGAGGGAGGGGGGAGAGAGAGAAAAGAGAGGGGAAACAGAGAGAGAGAGAGAGAGGGGGGGAGGGGGGGAAGGAGGGGGGGGAGAGGGGAGAGAGGGGAAGAGAGAGGGGGGAGGGAGGGGGGCGGAAGGGGGGGGGAGAAAAGGAGGGGGGAAGGGAAGGGAGAGAAAGAGAGAGAGAGAGGGGAAGAGAGAGAGAGAGGGGGAGAGAGGGGAGAGGGAAAAGGAGGCAGAGAAAGAGAGAGAGGGAGAGAGAGAGACAGAGAGAGAGGGGGGGAGGAGAGAGAGGGGGGGGGGCGGGAGGGAGGGGGGGGAAAGAGAGGGGAGAGGAGGGGAAAAGGGAGGAGGGGAGAGGGGACGAGAGAGAGAGAAAAGAAGGAAGAGAGGGAGGGGAGAAGAGGAGACGAGAGGAAGGAAAGAGGGAGGGAGAGAGGGGAGAGAGAGAGAGAAAAGAAGGATGAGAAAAGGAAAAAGAGAGAGGGGAGAGGGGAAAAGAAAGAGAGAAGGGGGGGGGGAAGAAGAGAGAGAGAGGGGGGGGGAGGGGGGGAGGGGGGGGAAAGAGAGAGAGGGGGGGAGAAAAAGAAGAGAGAGAGGAGAGAGAGAAGGGGGGAGAGATAGAAGGGGGGAGAGAGAGAGGAGAGAGAGAAAAGAGAGGGGAAAAGAGAGAGAGAGGGAGGGGAGGGAGGAGAGAGAGGAGAGAGAGAGAGAGGGGAGGGAGAGGAGAGGGAGAGAAAAGAGAGAGAGAGAAAGGAGAGGGGGGGAGGGGGAGGGGGAGAGAGAGAAAAAGAGAGAGAGAGAGAGAAAAGAGAAGAGAGGGGGCACAGAAAAGGGGAGAGAGAGAGAAGAGAGAGGGAGGGAGAGAGATGGAGGGGGGAGGGGGAGAGGGGAGAGGGGGAGAAAAGGAAAAGGACGAGAGAGAGGAGAGAGAGGGGAGAGGAGGAGAGGAGAGGAAGAGAGAGAGAGAGAGAGAGAGAGAGCAAGTGAGTGATCGAGACAGAGAGGGAGAGAGAGAGGAGAGGAGAGGGGAGGGAGAGGGGAGAGAGAGGGGAGAGAGGAGAGAGGGGGAGGGGAGAGAGAGAGAGAGAGAGAGGGGGGGGGGAAGAGAAAGAGAGAGAGGAGAAAAGAGAGAGGGAGAGGGGGAAAGAAAGAGAGAGAGAGAGAGAGAGAGAGAGAGAGAGGGGGGGGGGGAAAGAGGGGAGAGCAGAGAGAGAGAGGGGGGAAAAAGAGAGAGAGAGAGAAAAAGAGAGAGAGAGAAGTGGGGAAAACGAAAAGGGGAAGAAAGGGGAGAGAGAGAGAGAAAAGGAGAGAGAGAAGAGAGAAGAAGGAGGCGAAAAGAGAAAAAAGAGAGCAAAGTGAAGGCCCCCGGAAGAGAAAGAGAGGAGAGGAGAGAGAAAAGAGGGGGAGAGAGGAGGGGGAAAAGAGAAGGAAGAGAGGATGAGGGAAGGATGAGAAAGAAAAAGAGAGAGAGAGAGAGAGAGAGAGGAGGAGGTGATAGAGAGAGAGAGAGAGGGGAGAAGAGGGGAGAGAGAAGGAGGACGAGAAGGGGGAAAGGGGGAGAGAAGAGAGAGAGAGAGAGAGAGAGAGAGGAGAGAGATAAAAGGAAAAGAGAAAGGGGAGAGGAGACGAGAGAAAAATGATGAGGAGGAAAAAGGAGAGAGAGAGGGAGAGGGAGACGAGATTTAAAAGAGAGAGAGAGAGGAGAGAGGAGAGAGAAGAGAGAGAGGGGGAGAGAGAGGGAGAGAGAGAGGAGGAAGGAAAGGGGGGAAAAAGGGGAAATAAAAGAGAGAGGGGGAGAGAAGGAGGGTTTAAAGAAAAAAAGAGAGAGAGAGAGAAAAGAGGAGAGAGAGAGAGAGCAAAAAG
>NC_051386.1:62915678-62918178 GCF_015228065.2 Penaeus monodon | reverse complement strand
GAAAAAGATAATTAAAGAAGAAAAAAAAAAGAAGAAAAGGGAAAGGAAAAAGGAGGAGGAAAGAAAAAGATAAAGAAAAAAAATGGAAACGAAGTAAGAAAGAAGACGAGGAAGAGAAGGAGAACGAAGAATGGGAAACTATAACAACTCCCGTCTTAACTTGCAAATAATACTTGAATAACCATCACCATATTATTCATTAAGTTCCTTTCAGACTATTACACTTCTCACCCTAGCCATTCCCTCCATGCTCAAGGGAACGCCCCAAGACACAAATCCATCGCACGTTGCAGACGCCAAGATTCAGCGACTTTCACTATAATGCAAACTCATCTACGTCATTCTAGGGTTAGAGGTAGAGGAAGATGGGGAGATATGAGAAAAAGAATATAATGAGGGAAGAGGGGAGGGAAGAGGAAGAGGAAATAGAAGTGGGAGAAGGGGAGAAGAGGAGAGAAATATAATAATGGAGAGAAAGAAGGGAGGAATGGAATGATACATTAATGGGGAAAAAGGAAATAAAGAGAAGAAAAATAATGAAAAATGCAGGGGGGAGGGGAATGAGCAGAAACACAAAAGAGAATGAGAAAAAGAAAGAAAAAAAAAAGGTACGAAGAGCGAGAAGAAAAAACAAAAAAACAAACAAACACAAAATGACGAGAAAGTTGAACATAAAATTACGATAGTGATAATAATCGCGAGACAGATGGCTTGCCAACGTACAAGAAAATAAAGCAAGGGGGTAATGAAAATGAAAAGAACACCTGAAAAAGGGAAGACGAAAGAGAAGAGAAGACGCAGGAGCAAAAATCTGAGCACAAATACCGCCATTAACCCTAAACCCAACAGTGCATTGGTGTTCCGTGAGGGAGGCTTACCACCAAAAGGAGAGAAGGCAGAGGAAGAGAGAAAAAAGAATCGAAAAATATGAGCAAGAATACGAGGGAGAAAAAAACACTAACGATTCCTTGTAGAGACAATGTATTCTTCTTAAATTACAGCAAATATTCAAAATTATTTATCAACCATTATTTTCTTGTTCTAATACTATTGCAATTGCAAAGAGTACCAATAACAATCTTAAACTTTTTGTTCAAAGTTACATTGCCCGTTCTCACTGCCCTTCCTTTTATCAAATCTATATTCAGCCAGTTTAGCGCAATATCTTCTATTACATCTCACCACCTCTTCCATTACTAATATTCTATTCAAAATTCATTAAAAATAAATAAGTAAAAGCATCTTTTATTTCACTTACTTAGCTTTAGTGATAGAAATCAAATTTGCACTTTGTGCGGTCTGTGGCAATACCACTTGGAATAAAATCAATCATGCATCTCATTGCAAATCAGGAGTCAGATCTGTCAAGATTTCCATGAAACTCGCCAGTATGTTGAGATTTCCACATAATACATTTGGACTATTTGAAAGTATGTAACAAATAATTATAACAATAGTAATTTTCATATAAATGTATATCTCTGGGAAATTTAGCCATTTGCATTTCCTGAATACTGTTTTTTTTCTCACTTTGAATCAAACACAGATCATTTCCTCTGAATTCTATATTAAAAAAAGAAGAAGAAAAAAAATGCACTCACTAAAATTCTGTACTAATAATACTTGTTATTTTGCAAGGGCATTTTTGATCATTTCAACATTCTGATGTGACCAAGACATATTTTCATCATTACATTTTATATTTTTGCTGAAACACCCATACAGTAGTGAAAAGTTTTCTTTCCTACCCAAGAGAAAAATATGAATGCTTGTCACAAAATGAGTTGCAATCTGAATACGACTTTTCAGGTGAATGAACAATTGACTGATAGGTTGAATATTAGTCAACATATGATCACTCTATATCCAAAAGATTAATAGATTTCACATTAATGCTTTCATATACATAACTCTGGGTCTTTAACCAAAAATTGTGCACTTGAGAAATCTGGACAGCCTTGTGGTGTCCTTACTGCAAAAATTTCCAGAAAACACCTTTTTTTGTTTGTTATCTATAAGACATACTATACATATGGCAATTTATGACTCTGACATGCTGTATGGCACAGCACTGTTGTAGCCTGGGGCTACTGTGTCAGTTGTGAATTCAGTAGAGCCATTTGCCATTATCTTAAATCTAATAGGTTACATATCCTACAATGAAAAGTGACAAATATCCAATCTCAGTCCTTCTTTGGCTTGAGTTCTTTTCATTTTTCTTTCATATCCTATTTTCTTGAAAAGAAGACTGTTAAATAGGATAATCATAACCTAATTATCTATGCACCTTTTTATTCATCATTGCAAACTCAGTAGCAGTTAATCAACTAACAGTTAGCAGACTATTAGTCTCTAAAATAGTTCCTGTTCTTTTTTTCAGTGCAAGAGCAAAAAACCATCTAATAAAATAACCTGAGGTAAGTATCTCCATTAATAATGAAGCATAAATGGGCTTAGAACATGTTTAAGTTAGGTATTTTGCAACTCAAAAGGGACTGCT
>NC_051386.1:62903178-62910678 GCF_015228065.2 Penaeus monodon | reverse complement strand
AAATCTAATAATCTTGCTCTTTCTTTATTTCTATTTATTTTTACTTCTTTTCTTTTCTTCTACTGTTCACTTCACTACTCTTATTTAAAACACCAATAATAAAATAACATCAACAAAACATACAGCAACACCACAAAATATTTGGACCCAAGGCGTGTGGATCTTTAAAGTGAATGCCAAGGTACCGCTTTTGCAAACAGTGGAACTAGTAACTATGATAACGAGAAACATTTATGGCCTTCAAATCATAACTTGTCTTTATAGCACTTAGCTTATCCATAAACTCCAGCCTAATTTTTTCCTACAGACAGTAAACGCCCACAACTTATCTGTAACTGCTCCCTGAGCTAAGATATGTGAAGTTACTGGTTATTAAGAAACTTTCCCCCAAATCAACAAAAACAATTGAATTTCTACCTTCCACATCTGATCTATTTGCAAAACTACCAATGCAATGAAACTGTTTGGTTAATTTTACTCTGGTAAATGTAGAGAAGTACTTAAAATGTTAGAATAATCTTTTTAATAATGTTTCCTTTATATCAAGAACAATCAAGTTAATACAGGGTATGCCAGGTAAAGCTGAAAAGTTCTTTAGAATACCGATTGCTGACAGGAATTCCAAAAACCACACTCCGAGTCCCTAAGCAATATATGACTGCACAGCAGCCTTCACCTCAATACTGTTGCACTCCCTTGTTATTTAAGCAAGACTCCCTAATCCCTGGTGATGAAGTTGCCTTGGAACATTTACCAATAACTGGAGGAAATCGAACACTCCAAAATTACTTAATCTAATTAATATGAGTCTCACATCGTAAACCTTGATGAAATTCAACACAATGTAATCTCATATATGCATCTTCCTCTTAATTATTAATTTATTCCACATATTCCAAGTCACACAATGTTCAACAACCTGAAGTTCATTGGCAACATATATTTATAAATTCATGGTATAAAATTCAATTAACCAACGGCATAGCATGGGCTAGTGTCATCGAGATCCTTCTGCCAGTCGAACACTGAACTTCTTACTTTCAAGTATATCATAAGAAAATACTGATGTAATTAAAGCAAATTGCATTCAATATTGGTATACTCAATCTTAATGAAAACTATCAGTTTTCAATCTGTGCATATGTTTCAGTAACAACTATAATCTACAAAGAAATCTCTCAGTTGATAGCATTGCTAAACAATTATTTATCCTATTATGATGAAAACTAAAATGTTCAAACATTGGGTGATTTTCTGTGTGAAAGGGAGGGTATGTCCTTTTTAGTATATAAGTAGTACTTATGTTTCCACCTTTAAAGTTTTGCGTCCCAAAGAATTCCTCACCCAGGGAAACTACCACCCTATGACCCCATTCACACTATGCCACTGAATTTGCTACTGCCCCTATCCTCAGAAAACCAACGAAAAAGAAGAAAAAAAAGCAACTGCACTGTCAAAACTATAATAATACCTGGAACGCTTGCTAGGCTGTGAACACTTGGCTGTTTATTCTTTAAATAGAAAGCCAGTGGCAGACATAATACAATCCCACACCTGTGTATATTGCACTCAGAAAATTGTGACTCACATAATTATGTCTTGTAACTAAATGTTTATTTTTCATCAACTGCAATACACCTGATAACATTAACCTGCAAATAACACAGTCTTTACCATGGCCAGTGACAAAAACAATGACACAAAAGGGTCCAGATACTTTCTGGTCTCTATTTCACCATCATCTCCACTCAAAAAAGAATTTATGATATTCCATTACAAAAACACCAACAATAGAGATTCATATAAAAAGAGTAACTTGCACAGGCATATAAAAAGCAAGGTGTACTAAAGGTGTACAATACTGGCAGGGGATTAAGATGCTGGCAATGGCACATTCTATAAATACAAACTATTGGATGTGGCACTCATGTCAAATAGAAGAAGAGAATATAAGAGGAGGGAAAGAGATAATGAGGAAAACAGGGGGAGCCATTGGGAGAGGGAGAGGGAGAGGGAGAGGGTGTGGGTGAGGGTGAGGGAGAGGGAGAGGGAAAGGGAGAGGGAGAGGAAGGGTAGGGAAGGGATGGGAGGAGGAGGAGGAGGGAGTTGGAATGGAGGTAGCTTGAGGAAAAGCTAAGGAGGGAAGAGCAGTAGAGGAAAAAAAAAAAGAGATAAAGAAAAAAGAGAGAGAGAAAAAAAAAGGAGTGGGATAATGAAATAACAGGAGACAGCGTAAGGGGGAACTGGGGGAGGGGGAGTGCAAAGGAGACAGGTGGGCAGGAGTGGATGAAAGAATTGGAAATGTTCACAGAATTAAAATACCTGGATCATTTTACATTACATATTCTTACCTGACCTAATTCAACAAAACGACATATTTACATGATGAGCCGTTCAAGAGGTCACTCCGTCTCAAAACGCCTACAATAGTTTAAGATATCACTACATCCAGTAGTTTGGAGTAAATAGCAAACACTGTCTCCTAAAATGTGCTCAACAAAAATGTGCTTTTACATGAAAAAATTAGAATCTGCCTCTATATCATAGTTCTTGACCATATTTGTTTCCACAAAACACATTTCTTCTCTTTTAACATCTGTTATTTTTAGGCTTGACTACAGGACCTGCTGAGCTTCAGTCCTCCTAAGCACTCGCGCCCAGTATATGATTCCCTTGGTGATGGTAACTCCTTAAGTTCTTCTGAATACTATACATTTAATTACCCTTGGATACACAATGACAATAAAGTGTTTACAAAGCATACATTTCTTCAAGTAGACATTAAAAATTTTGGTCAAATCATATCTTTTTTCTTTCTTTAATTAAATTCTCTGAATCATCATCACCATATTGCAAAGATTCCATGTGACGCAGTCCCTCCTTTCCATTTTTCAATGAGCCGCCACAGGTCTATAGAGTTACATTTTCTTGGAAACAAGGTGCTCCGAAAATATGCAAACAAGCAAAACCACAGAGACATTCTTGTGCACTTGCTCCATCTTAAACCAGGGTGAGTGACCCGTGCTAGTGTACTCTCATCATGTAATTACGTCCAGAAAAAAAGACCAAAAACCACTGCTCAAACTCAATTTAACCAACCTGTGTACTGTAACAGCTTGACAAACCTTACCAACCTGTGCCACTGCCAGTGTCCAAAAAAAACAAAAAAAAACAAAAAACAAAAAAACACATCCAATTCAAAAAACCAGTCTCCACTAAAAGGGTCGCTATGAACTTAACAACAAGTCACTAATCTCTATCTATCTTACCTTGTATTCAAATTTATGCCTCGTGTAGTGATTGGGTTGAATGGACTTCCAAATCATTAATGGAACGCAACAGAAGCAATCTATCTATATTATGAGATGAAAGTAGCAATAAGCAATCGCATACACATATCAAAACAAATGTCACTGGATCTCTATGCAAACAGCAGTCTGCAGCCAGCTAAAATATTGATCTTGGAAGAATAGGGTCACATTCCACATTTCATCATTAGTACATCGGAAGAAAAAAGTATATACAAAAAAAGAAAAAAGAAGGAAAAATTAAAAAAAAGAAATGCAAAAGGACTGTGTCTTTGTCAGTATTACAAAAAAGGAGCAGCTATTACAAAAATAACAATGACTTAAACTACTATTCATACAATAATCAGGCACAAGCGTATATTATCAGTCAGGCAATCACAAAATAAAATCATGCATTTGTGCTTTTCATCTCTCTCTCTCTGTCTCTCTTTCACATACATTCTATGCAGCTGCTGCTCTCTCACTCTTCTCTCTCATTACAGACTATGGCACAACTGCCAAACGATTTAGACTTGTGTCTATCTTTCTAAGCTGGCCTACTCTAGGCTCTGTCTAAAATAACTACCTACCCAACCAGAAATCCCATTTTAAATTCCAGCAAGTAACAGTATGAGGCAAAAACCTTTTAAACATTTTCTAATACTTTCTAATATGTTCTATAAGATTTTGGCTTCTTTATCCAAAACAGCAAGGACATTCTTTTAGATGAAATCCAAAATATTTCAGGAAAATAATGGACAATACCAATCATTATCTTCATGGATGCCCAACAGACAGTAACAGATTATATTAAGTGAAGCTGTGATTTAAAACCTGTTCGCTGACAGGGATGGCTCACTTACAACATAATACCAAAAACCCTTACTTCCTTACTAAAAGTTGGAGCAAATGGTCTCTGTTCCTTCTGTGCTGGTCCTGCGTGAAGCTTGTACCACACAACTAGCTAGCACGAGAAAATGCCTACGGGGGTTTGAGACCAAGCCCTAGGTCATTAAACATACTGTATGGGTATCCATGGAGATAAGGACAATGGCCTTCATTTGGAAACATGGCTTCCTTGGATTAGTTACAGTTTGTTCTACGGCAAATAATTTGGCTGCTTACTCCCTACCCAAAATGACAGTTCTAACATCCTCCCCCAGAACTGTCTTGTGGGAGGGGGGAGGGGGAGTGGATTGAAGCAAGAGGCTCACTACAGAGAGGAAGTCCATGTTCGAAGCGAATCAATATTTTTAAGAATAAAATAATCAAATTGAGAGAAACAATAAAATTTCTGATTATGTTACTCAAATACTGGCTAACTGTCCATGCTGTGCTTCCTTTGCATCTTCATACATGAGACTTGTATAAGAAAATGTATAATTTAAAAATCCCCAATAGTCTTCCCGCTTTGACTAGCACAATAGTCATCCTCTATCCTGTTTCGTTCTATATTTTATCATTTCAACTTCGGTTTTGATTTGAAATGTACTTCCTTCCCCCTCATTCTATCTTTAAGTATATAATTTTTCGAGGGGGAGAAGGGGGGTTTATGAGGCATTGTATACAAATTTTCTTCCTTTCAGATTTTTGCTAATATAATAAAATACTGATACTATTTTGCCTAACATTGCAGGTGCAGCAAATAGTCAAAACTGTTGCAATAAAGTGGTAGCATAACTTTAAAAGTTCCTTAAATTCGGACAATAATTCGGAATATGAAGACACCAATACTTACAAATACCAATTGACAAGCTAAAAAGAAAAAACATTGCATTTATTATTTCATTTTCCACTGTCAAATATCTAAAACGCATGCTCTTTGGTTGTGTTCCAAATGTTCCAAATGTCTGGGATGAATCATTCTACTTGACAGTGGAAATAATTTGAAAAAGACTGACGACTACTTCGACGTTAAGGACGAAAAGCAAGTGAAAGTGACAACGGAGAATAAATCATCAGAAATCAATATAGACTTGTTAATACTTGACTCCAATTACAACTTTTGGATTTTGATCTGACAAAGTTGATTTATTTATTCATCTACTTAATTATCTTTATTTATTATTATTATTTTTTAAAAGTCTTCCTGCAGTGTTTCTAAATCAGAATGTTTAACTCATTAGTACAATGTATGCAAACCTGATTTATAACATTATAAATAAAATCTTGTCTAGATATAATGTGTTACATCAGATTTTATTTTGCAAAATAATATTGTGAAACTGTAAAATGTGAATTAGCAATGAGCTTATCGAATAAATAAAAAAAAAAAAAAATCCAATGAGATCAAATAAATTCAGAAAAAAAAAATCCAATTTCCTTTAAATGATATTTTGGAGCACAAAATATTAGCAATAGCGTCAAGCACATTATAACTTTCTTCTGGACAACATCCAGCCACATGTATAATCATGGCCAATAGCATTCAATCCCTTGCAGAGTTTTTGGGCAGAGAGATGTTTAATTTTCCTTCAAAAGTACTACCAATTACTGCAACATAGTTCCTAACACAGCAAACCTTGTGTAATTTAGCCAGTAAAGGTTGGCTACACTGTGCTACGCAGACAAGTCACCACCTCGTGTTTTCCATATTTACCCCCTGGCAGTTCATTCATCTGATCAGAGACTGGTCTTGGATCAATCTGGCAAAATATTGATGGTGGAGACTTGTTGGCTTTTACAGGATCGGGAAGCATGGAGGCTACATTATCATTTATGAAAATTCTTGTATAAAGTTATCAACAATCCTTCCCTGTTTAGGTCAGCTTATCTCTATTAATCTGTTTTTGGCTTTCTGTTTCATGCTCTCTTCTGTCCAGCACCCACCTAGTTTCATTACATTAAAGACAATATTATCTCTATTGGAAGCATCTGGTGCCTATCTCCTGCAAGATCCTACCTGTATAGGGCTTTTCAGATTGTAAATAGCCACACCGACTATTGAATTGACGCAACTTTACCATAGTGATTATTCATAAACACAAATGAAAATGTGTAAATTAGAAGCCACTGGATTATTATCAAAACTTCTTCGAATTAGCTTTTATACATTAGTCATAAATGTAATAAATAAAATAGAGAAAATATCCCAATTCTTAAAAAAGCATATTATGTATCAGGTTTATCAAGGGATATCTAGTTTGAAAATAAATGAAAAATGATACTAATAGGTATTTAAAAGGCACAAAGAGTCAAAAAAAAAAAATAAATTTACTTGTTACAAGTAACAGTAATACTGAATCTTTGGATATACAAAAGCCTATTAATATCTAATTATTAATTACCTACATTGTAACTTACAGCAGATAATGAAAATAACACCAGGGCTAATTAAATCATTCTTTTCCATTAATGTTCGTAAATCAAGTTAGACAAAGACTAAGGTGATAGCCATGAAGACAAAGAGTTAGGGTAAATTACTCTGCCATACATCAAGGTCTGGCCACTGTGGTTTATCTGAATCGAGAATCTATGCTCCTGCTTCAGCACTTGGCACTCTGGCAAAAGCAAACAAACAGACCTCTAGCATGTACAGATGGGGATAATTTGTTGGTGCTCAGTGCAATGCGAAATGCAAAAGCCACGGCACTGCAACAATTACCTTCTTTCCTCAAGTCTGCAGGAACCGAGGTCACTTCTAGAACAAGTTGGGTATAATTTAGGGTTTAACTTTAGCATTATCTTTGGGCTCATCAGTTTTGTCTTCAATTAGGCTAAGCCTTTATGTCTAGGACTACCTTCAGTTTGAGTTTAGAGATGATCAAAATATATTGTAAGAAATCTTTGGCAAATTTATAATGAGACTTTTGCTCCTTTTTTAAGCTCGATGTTGAAACGACACCCCCTTTGGACAGCCAGTTTTACGCAACAGAAAACCTCTAACCTCTGACCCTCAGACCAGACCCGGATGCCGTAGCCTACATCGTGCTCCAGCAAAGGCCAACGAAACGACCGCCTCGTCTACAGTCCAAATATTCTTGTCATAATACCGATTTATTTTGAATGAAGAGAGAAAGCTTGGATTTTTTTTTTCTTTTATTATTATTAAAAGTCTATGTGGTCCAGCTCGCCAAAATACGAGGCAGAGAACGATTAGCCTTTGCTGCAGCACCGAGGCGCGGAGGCTGAGAGAGGCTCCTAATATTAAGTCTCCTAAATATTTAATTAGTCTCCGAGATATTAATCAAGTTTAATATACGTTTGGTTAAGA
>NC_051386.1:62865678-62888178 GCF_015228065.2 Penaeus monodon | reverse complement strand
ATTGATTTAGTTTATTTGTTTGTTTGTCACACAATTTTGTGCCTATTGTTTTATCAGATATGGTTTTTAAGAACCATTATACATTTGCAACAAATGTTTTTCTAGACTATTCCGCAGGTTGCAAAAGACCGAGTTGCTGTTCGACACATTAGGAGTTACAACATTCCCTGCTCGTGGTTTGTCTGGAGCACCGAGTGTTGCCTCCTGTTGCTCTGCATCGGGGCGGCACCCACCACCTCCACGCTCCAGCCTTTTACCTTCAAGCCTGGGCAGTCGAACAAGTTGGCTAAGTTTGAGGGTTAGTGCGGAAGCTTCCGAAGTTTCTGTTTGGTTTTGTGTGAGGGAGTGGTTGGTACTCTTTTTTTTTTCTAATATGATGGATTAATAGATAACCTTATAGGAGTGTTTCTTGTTCTATGTGTATATTTTAAAAATTGATATTTATTATTGTAAAAAAGATAAATTATTATTTTAAAAATTTATATGATTTATTATTGGTATTATTATCTTTGCATTGGGATTATATTTTCATGAACTGTACCGTTTCCAGTGGAGGTGAGTAGTGGAAGCAGTACACATTCGCAGGGAGTTACCCTAGGTGAACGGGATGTCTGTGTCGGTGTCATTTACGGCGCGGTGTCCATCTGTGTGCTGCGTCATCCGTCCACACCTACCATTGCAGCACACCTGGACGTATATAGTCAGAATAAGTATGTGCTCTATTATTTATGGTTATTTGCTTTGAATAAGGTATTAACGATTGATAAAAACATCTGAATACATTTTTTTATCCACTTATACTAGGATTAGAAGAGGATAGACTATATTGATGTATTTTTTTTTTTTATAGAAATGTTTAAAAATAAAATAAAATAGGGGTTGAAAGTGTGTGTGGGACATATCACCCAAAAAATACATCATTTGCAGAGATGGAGTATTTAGACGAAGCCACATCTGCCGTTTAGAGTTGACGGGACGTTTTGCTGTTAACATTGTTGATAGTTTGATCATTGTTCATCACCAGGCCTCAAAGGTAAGATACACAGCCAAGATTTAGCACAGGAAAAAATGTTTGTTAGCCTCATTCTTTGATGTGGTGGTGCAGATGTAGAGCATTAGCATATTAAATAGTCACTTCTATCTGCTTTGATTCACTCTGCACAGAAAGGGAGTTGTATTTTTTTGGAATCCACACATCAGAATCAACATTGTAAGACTTTAAAACATGACAGTAATTTTCAGGAATCTTTGTTCTGCTTCTCCTCCCAGATGTCCCTAAACAGAATGAACATCCTTTAGGAGTTAATCGTTACTTGCCATACAACGTACCTACATTTCCTTCACACCCGAGAAACGACAAAAATAAAATAATTTAGACAAACCCACCTGTGACCTATTTCATAATTATGCATCTAAACTGCCCACAGACCTCTCTTCTGTTTGACATTCAACTTGGTGGTGAAGTGAGTGGCGGTGTGACTTCAGTGTACCCTATCACAGTCCCCCGTTCAGTCCAGCCGTTCTCCCTAGAGGAGCCCAGCGCCGTCCCGTCTACTACCGCCCAGCCTATATTAGTGCCGTGCGAACTTTATGCGCCGACCTGGGTTGTCTTTCAGGTAATATGAATTGTAATTTTTTTTTTTTTTTAGGTGTATTTTTTTTCCAGGTATTATTAAAAGTAGTTATGGTTGTTATTATTGTTATTTTTATTTATTTATCTATTTATGTATTTATTTATGTATTTATTTGTTTGTTTAATATTTTTATTTTCTTCCTTTCTTTCTTTTTTCTTTTTTTGGGGGGGAGGGTGTTTTGTTGTCTTTTCAGGAATTAATGAAAGTGGCAAATGGGAAGAGTTAGATTTTACTCTGCATAGTTATGAATGCAACTCAGTGCTCACTATCTACTTCTTCATCAATACTCAACAGCCAGACATTGTGATAGACGCTCGCCTGGGATGCATGTGGCACCTGCAGCTTCGGCTAGACTGTCTGGCAAAGGTCATGGAAGACAAGAGTCAGTTGGTCGACTCATTGCTTAGGAGGCAGCAAGGTAAGGGGTCATTGCGGTGCAGTAGATTGCTTTCAGGTTATATAAGTATAAATTTTGGTGGTATTTGCGAGTCAAGGGAATCTAGATGTTGTTGTATGAATATATAGTTCTGCTTTATGGATTGAAATGTTTTTTTTTTTTTTCATTAAAGTGAAAATTTTCATATACTTTTTTGAAATTTGCTGATTTTCCATTTGTCAACAGCAAAGCCACTGGTACTATCAGTTGTGCGAGAAGCAGTGGAGACTGGGCAGTTAGGGGCATTGGCGCAGATATTTGACAAAATCAATGCTGCTTATCGACAGCACTTAAATTCCATCCTCCAGTCTCAGGTAGGAATTCATTTTCCTCCTTTGGAACAAATATCTTGTGTGTTACAGAATTTTTTTTCTCATTTGTTGATCTTTTATCCATAGTCAGAGGCGGAATATTTTAATACAAGGGTTAAAAGTAATTGCTTGTATTCTATTTGCAATTTTTGTAACACTGAATGCTCGTTTAATTTCATGACATTATTTCCATATAGAAATTTGTGATTTTAAAAATTGGCTCTAGCTGTGTTTAAAACATGCAATAAACGAGCAAAGATGATACAGAAATCCCTCCTTTTCCAAGATGGGAGAATCCGTGAGTGCTCCGGCCTCGTCAGCCACAGCTCCCGAGATCAAGGGTGTGGTTATCGAGCAGGCGGATATATACAGCAGCGTCCTGGCCCCACTCATGGAGGAAGCTGAGAAGGGAGAAACCAGATTAAAGGAGGGAGGAGAGGGTAAGAGGGTAAAACTTCCGAAGATGGATATATGGATTGGTTGGTTGGCTGGTTGGTTGGTTGATTAATTAATTGATAGATTGTTTGATTGACAAATTGATTGATTGCTTGATAGGGAGAGAGAGAGAGAGAGAGAGAGAGAGAGAGAGAGAGAGAGAGAGAGAGAGAGAGAGAGAGAGAGAGAGAGAGAGAGAGAGAGAGAGAGAGAAGAGAGAGAAGAGAGAAAAGAGAAAGAGAAAGAGAGAGATGGATAGATAGATATATGGATATATATTCATTAATGATTAAGTGTATATTTTTTTTATGGATGTATAATTTTTTTTTTTTTTTTTTCTTCTTTTTTTTCTTTTCTTTTAAGTTTAACTAACCTACATCTTTGTGTTTATTTGCAGGAACCAGCCCTCCGTCTGTGTCTTCAAAACTGGTTGTAGGTGTGGTTATCGAGTACATCCGGTCACTAGGGGCCGTGGGAGTAACCGTGCAGCATTTCCTCTACGAACTGGTTATAAATGCGCTCGTCAGATCCAGGCAGTTTTACCAACTCCACCAACTTCTTCAGTATCACGTTTTGGCTGATTCAAAGCCCCTGGTTTGTTGCTTGTGCCTTTTTTGTTTTGTTTTGTCTCATGATTGGAACTGACTTGTTGGCAGAAATTTTGGTTAAGAAAAAATAAATGTTCTTGATTTTGCTCCGTTGGAAAGGAATCCAGTAATGTGTCCTTTTCTATTTATTTGTTATTTTATAATACTCTGTTTATCATTTTTGGTGGGTATTATTAGAAGGGCAGGGCTAGCTTTATGAACACAAACCAGTTTTGCAACTCGTAGCTAGAGGTAGATTTGTATTTTCTCCATGAATATTATTTGTTAGTTTTTGATAGTTTGGACTGTTATGACTGTGCTTTCCTCTCTTGTGATCTTTTTAACTAAGGAAAACAGGGATTTGAACTGTATCTTTTATAAATACATCATGAATACACTGTTTAAAGGTGAAATTTCAAGTTAGTCTCATAATTTTCCAGGCCTGTTTACTTTTGTCTCTTGTGAGTGTTTACTCTGCCGGCAAACAACTCAGCCTCGACATGCTCTGCCGCTTAAACACAGCTCATGACGAGATTATCGAAGTCCTGCTCTCTCAACACCAGGTTATTCCAGCCCTGAGGTCAGTGCCGTGTCTCCTATATGCATTTTTAAAATTCTATAAGATTTCTCAAATCTGCATATATCCTTGGGTTAGTATATTATCTTCTTGGAAATGTAATTACTTAACCCAATTCCGCCGGGTGGCTTTCCGATACAAGAGCCCTCGCTCCCGGGCTGTATTCGTAGTGGCCTGGGCCCTGATGCCGAGCGATTGTGTCAGCGCCATAGTGTGCACAGCATGATCGTACATCATAGGACCAGCGCACCACAGCAGATATACACATACCACCACAAATATTTTCCAGGCATGCCATGGCCTGTATGTACATGCCACCTGGCAACGAAGAGTTAAAGATGGGTTCTAAGTGTGGGATTCACTTATTTATGCTATTTTTTTGTTCTCTTCTCCGCTTGATAGATATGCCCGAAGTGTCGGCCTGGCGGAAACGGTCTCTGCTCGGAAATTCCTCGAAGCTGCCATGATCTGTGGTGACTCAGACGTTTTCTACTCCACTTTCACTTTCTTTGGGCTCCGGAATGCAAAGCTACGTGGAAGTTCAGCTTTTGCCAAAGGTAGGGTAGAGAAATGTCACAAAAATAGAGTCTGTGGAGGAATTCATTGCAGTTGTGTATTTTGCATATTGTTTAGGCTGTGAGCTATACAGTTTAGATGCTGCATGCTGTGTATGACGAATTTTGTATTGTGTATGTTAAACTTATCATATTTTATAAAGTATATATTTATATTTGATATTTTATACATTATACCTTTGAGAAAGCTGTCTCTATTGGTAATAATATTATCTCTTTCTTTATCCTTGATTTATCCTAATATATATTTTTGTTTTGTATTCTAGGGGAACACTGTGATATGTATGTAGATCACTTCAAGAAACTGTTTGGTGAAATTCCAGATTATACAATACAACAGACCTAGTGATACTCTGAGGCTAGTCTAATGCATTTTCAAACCTTTAAAAAAGGTTTCACAGAATTTAATTCAGTTCAGAAGTAAACATAAAGAATTATATTTAAAACCATTCCCCTAATAACATTGTTAGATACAATCTGACCCAGTTTCTTCACAAGAGCAAAATGCATCAAATAACCTTCAGTATTCACAATGGAGATGAGAATTTTGGTCGAAGTAAATAGCAAAGAAATTGTCTACTCACAGAAAGGTAAGATTTTCTACTCAGGAATATGAAACTATTAGTACCAAGAAGATACAAATTTCTGGTATTTGCTAATAAGTCGAAGCTGTTCAGGCCTTGTTGTTTGTATATAAGCATATGGATTATAATGAGCTATGGTATCTGTCCACATAATTTGAAATATATATGTGTATGTATATTATAGAGGCAACAGTGATTTCTTAGCTCATTTCTTAATCCATGATGAGGGTCTGTGCAGCTGTATCTTTAATGCTTTACTTAATCTATTGTTTTTAAAAAAGTGAGATTCTTACTATTCCTTTCTTTAGACAGTTTGTAGTTATTGATAATGAATATATATATATATACATATATGTATGCATATGAGAGAATATTGTCAGTCATTGTAAACATAAATTTATTTGTATACATCTATATTATTATTAAAATATGATGTTGATACTGCTTACATTTTGTTTTGATAACCTTTGTAATATATTTTTAAGCTGTTGGTAAGAATATGAATAATATTAAACACTATTCCCAAAACTAGCACTGTTTTTGTCACACAAAAGTAACACATTTTAGAGTATGGAAATGGCTTTAGACATTACAAGATATACAACTTCGTGGATATAGGATTATTTAACTAGCTTCATTCTTAACAGACTTACTGTTGAAAGGAGAAGTGCATTAACACAATACATATACTTAAGAATTAAGACTTCAAGTTTATCACTGTCTTTTAGATTTCAATTTAATGATTAAAAATATGAAATTACTTTCTGCCAAGCAAAGATAAGAGAAGATAGATTCCTCACTCTGACTGTAGGAAAACAACGTAGATAAAAACGAGGAGAAAGGTGCAGAAATATGAAGTGAAGAGTGAGGATAGCACTAATTGTCCTAACAATAATGAATATGATTATGGAAGGCAATGTGTCAGTGAGGAGATTTGACTCTAAGGCAACCAAAGGGAATGCGAAAGGAAATAGAAAAAACTGATATACCAAGTTTGACTGAAACTCGTTCATGGAAGATAGGGTTACTATAGACAGATACATGATCAGCAGCAATAATAAAAGTAATGACATTGGAAATGAAAGAGAAAATGAAATAATGAGATAACTGCAGCAAAATGAATCAAGAATATTCACCAGTACAACACCTTTTGCTGACAATAAGAACATTAACAATTATGAAATCTTAGTGTAATGTTTGGAAAGTTAAGTTCTCAAGAACAACAACAGCAGATCCGATGGCCCTTTTCCTCTAAACCTTTTTAAAAACTCTATTTCCATCTTGATCTTCCTATATCTTTATCTTTATCTATTTTTCTATATCTATATGTATATTTTTATCTTTATTTTTGTCTCTGTCTCTGTCCCTGCCCCCTGTCCTGCCCCTTTCTCTGCCCCTGCCCTTTTCCCTTGTCTCCGTCCCTTCCCTGTCCCTGTCCCTTCTCGTCCCTGTCCCTGTCCCTGTCTCTGCCCGTCCCTGCCTGCCCCGGCCCCTGTCCCTGTCCCTTCTCTGCTCGCCCCTGTCCCTGTCCCTGTTTTGTCCCTATCTCTGTCTCTGTCCCTGTCTCTGCCCCGTCCCTGCCCCCGTCTCTGTCTCTGTCCCTGTCCCGTCTCCCCCTGTCCTGTCTCTTCCCTTCCCTGCCCTTTCTCTTCTCTGCCCCTGTTTTGTCTCTGTTCTGTCCCTGTCCCTATCTCTGCTCTCCCCCTATCTCTGTCCCTGTCTTTTTGTCTCTGTCCCTGTCTCCTGTCTCTGTCCCTTCTCTTCCCCCTTTTGTCCCTGCCCTTTTTGTTTGTTTTTTGTTTTGTTTGTTTTGTCCCTATCTCGTCCCTTTTTTCCCCTGCCCCTGTCCTGTTTTGTCCCTTCCTGCTCTGCCCCTGTCTTTTTGTCCTGCCCCCGTCCCTTCCCCTTCTCTGTCCCTGTCTAGTCCTGCCCTGCCCGTCTCTGTCCCTGTCCCTATCGCGGCTCTGTTCTGTCTATGCCTTGTCTCTGTCTCTGTCCTGTCTCTGCCCCCTGTCTGGTCCTGTCTCTGTCCCTGTCCCTGTCTCTGTCTCTGCCCTGTCTCTGTCTCTTCTCTTCCCTGTCTCTGTATCTGCCCTGTCCCTGTCTCTGTCCCTTCCCTGCCCATTCTGCCCTGTTCTGTCTCTTCCCTGTCCCTGCCCCGTCCCTATCTCGCCCCTGCTCTGCCCCCTTCCCTGCCCCCTATCTCTGCCCCTGTCCCTGTCCCGCCCCTATCTCTGTCCCTTCTCTTCTCTGCCCTCTGTCTCTGTCTCGTCTCTTCTTGTCTCGTCTCGTCTTGTCCCTGTCCCTATCTCTGTCCCTGTCTCGTCTCTGTCCCTTCTCGGGCCCCTATCTCTTTCCCTGTTCTGTCTCCTCTGTTCCTGTCCTCCCATCTTGTCTCTGTCTTTTCCCCCTGTCTCTTTCTCCCCCGCCCCTATCTTGCCCTGCTCTGCCCCTGTCTCTGCCCTCTTCTCTGTCTCGTCTCTGTCCCTATCTCTGTCCCTGTCTCTGTCTCTTCTCTGTCTCTGCCCCTGTCCCTACTCTGCCCGTCTCTGTCTTGTCCCTGTCCTGTCTCTGTCCCGTCTCTAAATTTGTCCCTGTCTTTTCTCGCCCTGTCTTGTCCCTGTCCCTGTCCCTTCCCAGTCTCTGTCTCTATCCCTTTCCTGTCCCTGTCTTGCCCCTGCCCCCTTCTCTGTCCCTGTCTCGTCCTCTGTCCCTGCCCCTTTCCCCTGTCCCTTTCTCTTTCCCTTGTCCTTTTTTTTGGGCTCTGCCCCCTGTCCCTGTCTCGTCCTGTCTTGTCCTGTCCCTGTCTCTGCCCCTGTCTCTGTGTCTGTCTCTGTCTCTGTCCCTGCTTGTCCCTTCTCGTCTCGTCCCTGCCCCGTCTCTGTCCCTGTCTCTGCTCTGCCCCCTGTCTCCTTCCTTTCGTCTCGTCCCGTCCCTGTCTCTGCCCCTGTCCTGCCTCTGTCCCTGTCTCTGTCCCTGTTTTGTCTCTGTCCCGCCCCCGTCTCTGTCCCTGCCCCTACTTGTCTCTGTCTCGCCCCTGCCCCCTGTCTCTGCCCCTGCCCCTTCTCTGTCTCGTCTCTGTCTCGTCTCTGCTGTGTCTCTGTCCCTGTCCTATCTCGTCTCTGTCTCTGTCTATGCCTTGTCTCGTCTCTTCTCTGTCTCTGTCTGTGTCTCCCTTTTCTTTCCCCTGTCCCTGTCTTCCTGTCTTGTCTTTCCCTATCTCTGTTCCCTGTCTCTGCCCCCGTCTCGTCTCTGTCCCTGTCCTGATCGCCCCCTGTCTCTGTCCCTGTCTCTGTCTCTGTCTCTGTCCCTTCTCGTCCTGCCCTTCTCTGTCCCTATTCTGTCCCTGTCTTTTGTCTCTGTCTCTGTCCCTGTCTCTGCCCCTATCCGCCCCGCCCTTTGTCTCGGGCTCTGTCCCCTGCCCTATCTCTGTTCTGCTCTGCCCCTATCTCTTTCCTGTCTCTGTCTCTGTTTTGGGCTCTGTCTCGTCCCTGTCCTGTCCCTACTCTTCCCTGTTCTGTCTCTGTCTCTGTCTCTTCCCTCCCCCTATCTCTGTCTCTGTCTCTGCCCCTGTCTCTGCTCGCCCCGGGGTCCCCTATCTCTGTCCCGTCTCTGCCCCCTTTCTGTCTCGTCTCGGGCTCTGTCCCTATTTCTGTCCCTGTCTTGCTCGTCTCTGCTCTGCCTGCCCTATCTTTTCCCCGTCTCTGTCTCTGTCTCTGTCCCTGCCCCCCATCTCTGTCCCTGTTCTGTCTCTGCCCCTATTTTGTCCCTATCTCTTCCCGTCTCTGTCTCTGTCTCTGTCCCTGTCCTGTCTCGTCTCTGTCTCTGTCCCTATTTTTCCCTGTCTCTGTCTCTGCCCTGTCCCTGTCCCTGTCTCTGTCCCTTCTCTGTCCCTGTCCCTGTCTCTGTCCCTGTCCCGCCCCTGTCCTTCCTTCCCTATCTTTTCTCTGTCTCTGTCTTTGCCCCTGCCCCTGTCCCTGCCCTTCCCTATCTCGTCTCTGTCTCTGTCTCTGCCCTGTCTCTATCCCTTCCCTGTCCCATCTCGTCCCGTCTCTGCTCTGTCCCTGTCCTGCCCTTTTTCTGTCTCTGTCCCTGCCCGGGGTCCCACTCTGTCCCTGTCCCTTTCTCTGCTTGTCCTTCCTGTCTCGTCTCTGTCCCTGCCCCTTCCCTTCTCTGTCCTGTCTCTGTCTTGTCTCTGCCCCTGTCTCTGTCCCTTCCCTGTCCCATCTCTGCCCCTGTCTCTGTCTCTTCCTGTCTCTGCCCCCTATTCGTCCCGTCTCTGTTCTGTTTTGTCTCTGTCTCTGCCCTGCCCTATTCTGTCCCTGTCTCGTCCCTTCTCTTCTCTTCTCTGTCCCTTCCGTCCCTGCCCTTTTCCGCTCGCTCTGTCCCTTCCCTATCTCTGCCCCGTCTCTGTCCTTCTTGTCCTGTCTCTCCCCCTGTCTTTAAATTGTCCCTGTCTCTGTCTCTGTCCCTTCCCTGTCCCTATCCTGCCCTGCCTGTCTCTGTCTTGCCTGTCCCTGCCCCCTTCTCTGTCCCGCTCTGTTTTGTCTCTGTCTTTTCCCCCTATCCTTCCCTATCTCTGTCCCTGTCTCTGTCTCTGGCCCCTTCCTATCTCTGTCTCGTCTCTTTCTCTGTCTCTGTCTCCGTCCCTGTCTCTGTCTCTGCCCCTTTCTGTCTCTCCCTATCTCGCCCCTATCTCTGCCCTGCTCGTCTTGTCCTGTCCCTTCCCTATCTCGTCCCTGTCCTGTCCCTGTTCTGTCTGCCCGTCTCTGTCTGTCCTGCCCCTGTCCCTACTTGTCCCTGTCTCTGTCCCGTTTCTGTCTCGTCTTGCCCCTCCCTGTCTCTGCCCCCCTGTCCCTACTCTGTCCCTGTCTCTGTCCCGTCCCTGCCCCTTTCTGTCCCTGCTTGTCTCTGTCCTTTTTTCCCCTGTCCCTATCTCTGTCCCTGTCTCTGTCTCTGTCCCTGTCCCTATCTCTGTCCCTGTCCTCTGTCCCTGTCTCTGTCTCTGTCCCTATCTCTGTCCCTGTCTTGTCTCTGCCCCGTCTCTGTCCCTGTCTCGTCTTTCCCTGTCTCTGTTCTGTCTCTGTCCCTGCCCCTGCCCTTCCCTGTCCCGCCCCTGTCTCTGTCTTGTTCTATCCCTAACTTATGAGCAAGGGTTACTGATAAAGAACACTCAACCCTCGTGCAGTTCCTTAGTTCACTTTTCATATTATATTATTTCTATTGTCAATGATCCTGAGCTTATAATTATTATTATTTTTTTAATTGCGGGATGACCGACCCAATTAATAATTATACATTTGGACATGCCCCTAAATAAATACATAAGTAAATAAATAAATGCATGCCTTTATTTATGTATATATGCACTTTCATATATATGAAACACAGACACACACAAAACACACACACACAGACACACACAGACACACACACACACACACACACCCCAAAACCCACCCCACAAACACACACACACCCCAAAACAAACACACACCCACACAAAACCCAACCACACACACACACACACACACACACACACACACACACGTGTTGCGTAACAATTTCATAGGCAGACCACAAGAGGATGAAAGAGTCTTCCCTACAAATATAAATTTCGTTTTCTATGACTTCTGACAGCTGATCGCCCTTAGACTCGTTTTGCCATATCCACCACAACTGGAAATGCCATTTCCCCATCGCTTCAAACAAACAACCAACCTTCCTTTAGCAACAAAACCCCCTGAAATAAAAACAATTACCAACCCCCTCAAAAACAAGCCAAACTAAGCAAAATCACACCCAAACAACCCCCAGCGCAGAGGGCCGAGCTAGCCGCCGAGCCTCGCCGTGTTGTTTAGTGTGTTGGCAGCAAAACATCAACAACAAGAGAGTTAAAAGTCCAGGTTTTACAGAGAAGAAACAGCGATATTTCCCCTTCGTTTCCCCCAGTGCTTTTGCGTTTGGTCGGAGCAGCGAGGCGAGGATGTGGTCCTTATTCTCCCGTGATCCAACGAGCTCCTTCGGCTACGAGATTGGAGAGGCTGTGGAGCACACGAGAGCGGTGTGGAAGATGCACCGCGGGAAGAAAAAGGTGAGCTGCTTGGCACTGGCACTGTCATGGGGGCTGTCATGGGGGGCTGTCATCAGGTAATGTCATGGGGGGCTGTCATCAGGTAATGTCATGGGGGGCTGTCATGAGTACTGTCATGGGGGCTGTCGTGAGTACTGTCATGGGACGCTGTCGTGGGGGGTGCTGTCATGGGCTGTCATGGGGTGCTGTCAAGGCGCACTATCAATGGGCGCTGTCATGGGGCAGTGTCAAGGGTTATAGCCAAGGTCAGTGGGGATGATATCTCTTTGATGGATATATTTTATGTGGTTCCTAATGTTCTCTTGTTTTCTTTGTGTTTTTTCTTGTGTTTAATTTTCATGTTTTGCAATATTTCTTTATTTGATGTACTGTTGAGAGATGGTAAAGGCTGGATACAGAGACGTGTGGGTTGAAGGGGAGAAGAGGTTATTGTGAATTTCCGATAGTTTGTGGTAATTCTGTTCAAAAGCTGCCCAGTTCCGATACTATTGAAGTGGATATTGACGGTATCCAATTACAAGGGATGGGATATTTGGTGTTGATTAGAGTGGTGATGTGGCAAGTGGTTCTTGAGGCTACTGTGTCAAAAGCTCAACAAACCAAGTATAATCTGGTATTAAATTTTGAACCATCATGGCAATTTATTGTCATGTTATGAATCAGTCTTAGCTCTACCTTACTGGAGTGCAGACGTGGGATGTTTGCCTGTCTTAGCCAGGGTGTGTAAGTGTAGAAGCCGTTGTTACTCTCTGACGATGTGCCACTGTCTTGGTTGACACTGTTCGGTCCTAGGAAACTCCGATATAACCCAATGATTTGGAAGTTTTAGAGGATGGAGCATTATAGAAATCACATAAAGTATTATTTGCAATATATTTATGTGGTTTGCTAAAGTACTTTTATATTTTTTCAACATTTGCTTCTGCCAAATAGATCTATAGCAAGTACATCATATCTTAAAAGTTAATTGATGTCAGATAAAAGTTTTCAGAAAAGTATAGAGCAACTTTGGAAGGGAGCTTCAAAGACCATAAACAAGTACAGTAGGTTCTTGTAAAGGTTAGTTTCATCTATGAAGTAGCCAGTCTCAAAAGATAACAAAACATTGCTAATAAAATGATGTATTAATCTATCTTTGGGCTCCTGAAGTGAAGAGCACTGAAGCTGCTCATCTCACCAGAAACCTCAGGGCTGTGTTTTGTCATTTATTATGCGGATCTAGGTCCTGTTGTAAGGGTTTACTTTATAATTTCCTAGTAACAAGCTTCTTTTTATCTGTATGTATTCTAGTAGGCAATGATTTGTATGACTGGCAGTATACTAGTTTTATATTTTGAAGTAACATATATGACAACTATATTTATTTCATTAGGTTTGATACAAATGATAACCATTATTTTATTTTATTGTCAAAAAACAGCATGAAAAAATTATATATTTTTTTCTCCTTAGTTTTTAATATGAATGATTGGCTATGATTGCTATTTCTATTATAGTTCTAGAATATTTTATGAAATTATATGCACTGAATAATTGAGCAGAATTGATGTGAAATTGTTATCTAATAATACTGTGGTAGTGAGATACAGAGAAACTACAAGAATTAGTTTTATGAAAAGATGAGATGGTCCTATGAAATCCTTACATTTGAGAATGTGCAATCATGATTCTTTTGATGTTGCAGCAAAATGGAGATGAAGTGAGTGTGTTTATATGTGAGGGCACTTCAGCGCAACTTGATATAGCAAAAGCAGCCGTAAAGAGGTTGAAAACTCTCCGTCATCCATGTATACTCACTTACGTCGATAGCCTTGAGGTAAGGTGGAGTATCGATGTTGGCATTTTTATAGACTCATTATTAAAGTTGGGTAAGCTCTAGAAGAGTACTGAGAGAATTGATAAAAGAATGTAAGAACATGATTTGATGCTCGGTTAAAGGTCAAGTGCAGTATTGGGTTCTAATGTACGCTGATTTCTTTTAGAATGACAAATTGGTGTACTTGGTGACTGAGCCAGTAACGCCTCTCCTGACGTGGTTGAAAGACAGTGCCCTGAGTCCAGCGCATCGCACCAGTGCCGTTTCCTGGGGGCTCCTGCAAGTCACAGTATGTATTTTTCCTGTAATGTTCCTGCTTGATTAGGCAATTTGTTTGTGATGCCACATTGCGTTATGATTTCTTGTAACTGTCCTGTAAGATTAAAACGCCTTTTCACAATGTGAATATTATTGTCTGCCAAGAAAGAGGAATAAAGGGAAACCTTTGTCATGGATCTTTCTCAAATTTTACCTTAAAATTTTCATGATGGTTGTAGGTTGAACATTAATATAGCCATTTGATTCTTCACCCAAAAATTCAGCTTTGTATGAGAATCAGGTTTTATAAAAAAAAAAAAAAAAAAAAAAATCAAAATTGATTTTTTCCCTTACAGAAAGGCCTCAGCTTTCTGAACAATGACGGAAAACTGATACACTACAATGTGTGTGGAAGCAGTGTTTTTGTGACGCCCGGCGGAGAATGGAAGCTTGGGGGGGTAGAGTACGCCAGCTCGGATAGTTCCTTCTTTCCGGTCAAGGTGCTGCCAGAACTTGATATTTATAATCCGCCGGAGAAGATGAATCCCTCGAAAATGAGAACAACGACCATGTGGTAGGATCTCTTGCTGATATAACGTATTATCGTCCATGATAATGACAGTGCAGAGAGTTAATTTTGTGTTTACATGTTACATTATGATTTTTTGCTTACTCCTTAGGGCAGCTGATATGTGGGGGCTCGGATGCCTGATCTGGGAAGTGTTCAATGGGCTCCTAGATGAATCGTTTTCCCTCAAAAACACACAGAAGGTAAGCTTTCTGGTTGAGCCTTGGCATTACGGTATCTCTTGATTGTGATATTTTGATCTGGAATAATTTTTTTTTCTATCTCTCTCTTTCTCTCTCTCTTTCTGTTTCTCTCTCTTTCTGTTTCTCTCTCTTTCCTTCTCTCTCTTTCCTTCTCTCTCTCTTTCTTTCTCTTTCTCTTTCTTTCTCTTTCTCTTTCTTTCTCTCTCTCTTTCTCTCTCCTCTTCTCCTCTCTCTTTTTCTTCTCTCTCCTTTCCTTCTCCTCTCTCTTTCTTTTCTCTCTCTCTTTTTCTCTTTTTCTTTCCCTCCTTTTTCTCTCTCTTTTTCTTCTCTCTCTTTTTCTCTCTTTTTCTGTCCCTCCTTCTTCTTTCTCTCTTTCCCCCTTTCTCTCTCTTCCTCTTTTTTTCTCCTCTTTTTTCCTTTTCCTCTTCTCTTCTCTCTCTCTCTCTCTCTTTCTCTCCTTTCTTTCTTTCTCTCTCTTTTTCTTTTTCTCCCTTTTTCTCCTCTTTTCTTTCTCTCTCTCTTCCTTTGTCTGTCTTTTCCTTTTCTCTCTTTTTCTTTCTTTCCTTTCCTGTTTTCTTTTTTCTTTCTCTTTTTCTTATTTTCTTTCTTTTTCCTTTTTTGTTTCTTTTCCTTCTTCTTTTCCTTTTTCTCTCTTCTTTTTTCCTCTCTTCTCTCTCTCTCTCTTTTCTCCTCTCTCTCTCTCTCTCTCTCTCTCCCTTTCTCTCTTCTCTCTCTTTTCCCTCTCCTCTCTCTCTCTCTCTCTCTCCTCTCTCTTCCTCTCTCCCCTCTCTCATCTCTTCTCTCTCTCGTCCTGCTCCTCTCTGTCTTCTCCTTTTTCTCTCTGTCTGTTTTCTCTCTCCCCTTCTTTTCTCTCCTCTCTCTCTCTCTCTCTCTCTCCTCCTCTCCTCCTTCTCTTCTCTCTCTCCTCTCTCCTCCCTTTTCCCTTCTCTCCTCAGCTTCTCTTCCCCCTTCTCTCCCCCCCTTACTTCTTTCTCTCTCTCTTTACGACCCATTTAAAGTTTTCAAGATCCACTAAATATTCAGTGTTAGGTTTTATAGATTGATATTAAACTTGCTAATTTGTTTTTTTGATTCTATTTTCAATGCATAGTTTGGCAACCTTTTTTGTGTTTGTCTGATTTTTTTTAAACTTTTCATAGGAAAAAAGGGGAAAAACCTTTTTGTAGGGGAAAAAACCCCTGGGGACTTTTTGTTAAACCCCTTTTCCCAAAAAAAAAAAAAAAATTTTTTGAAAGGGAATGGGCTTTTTTGGTTTTTTAAAAAATTAAAAAAATGGGTTTAAACCCAGTCCTAAAAAACGATTTATTTAGCGGGTTCGGGGCCCCTGATCTCCAAATTAAAAAAAATCTTTTATTTTTTGGGGTTTTTTTCTGTAGTTGCCGAAAAACCCCTGATGGGAAATTTACACGAAGTTAGCCCCGGGGGAAAACCCCTGGCACAGCCCAAAATCCGGGGGGACGTTGTTCGAGGATCTCCGCAAGCCTGGACAGTTTTTCCGGAATGATCTTATTGAAACTCTCCTCTTCTTGGAGGAGATTCATTTAAAGGATGCAAATGAAAAGCACAAGTAAGTAGCATTGAAGAGTTGGGCCTAAGTGTATCCTTCTGGGTGAAAAAGGGAATATGTTTTTCCAAAATTCCTGTAAGTCTGTGTTTTTTAAAATCACTTTGTTCTGAAATTTTAAGGTATTGCATAGAGATTCTCTTGTCTTTTCCTCTGTCTTCTTAACCAGTAAATGGTTGGAATTCTCTTATTTTGTATGATCGCGCATAATGCTTTACCTATTATGATTTTCACCTTGACAGGTTCTTTGCTAGTTTGATGCCAAAGCTCGAAAACATTCCCAACTACATTGCAACCAACAAGATTTTGCCAACTGTGATATCTGCCCATGAGTTTTCCAATGTGGGATCAGTAGTCTTAAGTTCCCCTCTTTAAAGGGGATTGGGGAATGAGGCCCATATTTTCAGTCCCATTTGGGCTGAAACCCTGAAAAATTGTTCCGCTGAATTTGTTTTTTTTTGAACGTGGGGATTTATCTGAAAAAATGCCCTGCCCAAAATGATTAAAAAATTTTTTGTTGTGTCTTGAATGGCTTAATCATTCTAGCTGTAAGTTATCTTAAATCTCAATGGTGATTCAGAGAAAGGGAAGTTAATTGCTATTTTTTACATGATATCACTACAGATAGGTAAGTTACTAGATGAGGCTGAGTATCAGCGGCAGATTCTCCCAACGGTGGTGAAGTTGTTCTCGTCCAGCGACCGGGCCACGAGACTAAAGCTTCTCCAGCAGATGGAGAGCTTAGTGGAGTACATGGACCCGAAGACGGTGAACGACCAGGTGTTCCCCCAACTTGCCACGGGCTTCTCCGATTCCAATCCTACGATCCGCGAGCAGACTGTGAAGGTTAGCTTTAGTTTTGTTCGTGCTTGTATTGTTGTTGTCTCTTTATTTATTGTTGTTGTTGTTCTCCTCCTCCTCCTCCTCCTCCTCCTCCTCCTCCTCCTCTCTCCTTTCCTCCTCCTCCTCTCCTCCTCCTCCTCCTCCTCCTCTCCTCCTCTCCTCCTCCTCCTCCTCCTCCTCTCCTCCTCCTCCTCCTCCTCCTCCTCCTCCTTTCCTCCTCCTCCTCCTCCTCCTCTCCTCCTCCTCCTCCTCCTCCTTCTGCTCCTTCTCCTTCTGCTCCTTCTCCTACTGCTCCTTCTCCTTCTCTCCTTCCTCCTCCTCTCTCCTCCTTTCCTCCTCCTCCTCCTCCTCCTCCTCCTCCTCCTCCTCCTCCTCCTCCTTGTCTTCCTCCTACTTGTCTTCCTCCTCCTTGTCTTCCTCCTCCTTGTCCTCCTCCTCCTCCTTGTCCTCCTCCTCCTCCTTGTCCTCCTCGTCCTCCTCCTCTTCTCTCTCTCCTCCTCCTTCCCTCCTCCATCCTCCTCCTCCTCCTCCTCCTCTCTCCTCGTCTCCTCCTCCTCCTCCTCCTCCTCCTCCTCCTCCTCCTCCTGCTCCTCCTCCTCCTCTTCCTCCTCCTCCTCCTCCTCCTCCTTTGATAATTCAACTTGGATATTCATATGAAATATGCTATATTACATTTATGAACATAAGAGTTGCTTTATGTTTGCAATTTAATATGTCTGCTGCAGTCCACAAATGCAGCTTCATTATGTGTTAATAATTTATTAAATGATTAATCCTGCGTATATATAGCTTCTGTTTATACATTCATCTCTTTCTTTCAGTCTATAATGTTCTTGGCTCCAAAACTAAATTATAATAACCTGAATATTGAAGTCTTGAAGCATTTTGCCCGCCTGCAATTGAAGGATGAACAGGTAAGCCAAAAAATGTTAAGGAATTGTATGTTATGAAGTTTGTTATTAGTAGCGGTGGCTTTTCTAATAATCTATGATGTCCTTCAGGTTACGGTTGTTATTCTAATAATATTGCCTCTCAAGCTGGTCCAGGTGTTAACAGTGAGGCAAGAGAGTTTTTTTTCTAAATTGTTTTGGCCCATAGTCATCAAAATTTATGGGTTTTAATTAATATCTAACTTTTTTTTGTTTTGTTTTGAATTGTAGTATTTAATCTATAGTTTGAGTACATACATATGGATATTGCAGGGAGGAATTCGTACCAACACTACGGTATGTTTAGGAAAAGTGGCTCAGTACTTACACCCAGATATCAGACAAAAGTGCCTGACGTCGGCCTTCACCCGAGCCATGAGAGATCCTTTCCCTCCGGCACGAATAGCGGGAATTATGGCCATTGCAGCCACACAGCAGTATTATCCCCTTCAGGAAGTAGTTAGCAAGTAAGTCATGTTAGAAGTTTGTGAATGAAGATGGTGAAATGGTACTGAAAAATGGTAGCTTAGGTCTAGTCTAGAATTATATTCCGTCAAGGATTGCACTTCATATGTGTTGGAAAGATGTAATTAAACTTGATATTGGCTGTAGAGTATTGATGAAAACATTAATGACATTTGGTAAGTAACTACTGAATATTAACAGTTCTGTTGTTCAATGTCAATACAGAATCCTTCCTAGCCTTTGCCACCTGACCCTAGATCCTGAAAAATCGGTTCGAGATGCCGTTTTCCGAGTGCTAAAGGGCTTCCTCAGCAAGGTTGAAAAAGTATCAGAGGATCCATCACTCAAGGAAGTTATGGGTAAGAACTAACAAAAAATTTGGGTTTGACTTGAGAAAATTAACAACAAAAAGCCGATTTTCTGGTCAGATGGTGTTTGGATTGTGCTCAGTGGGTTTAGAGTTGAGTTTATTAGTTAATGATTATTTGGAAGTCAGAAAATGATAATTAAAAAAAGAACAATGAAACTTGTTTACAGAAAGATTTGACAGTGATGGAATACAGAATTACCATTTGGCTAATTAGTTTTCTCTTGTGTATTCCTTGTAATTTACATTTTGAAAGAAATGGTTTGTGTTGAAAGCTTTATTGACGCATGTATTAATTCATCTCATGTAGAAGCTGAGGTGAAGAGTGCTTCCAGTAGTTCACAGACAACATGGACAGGCTGGGCAGTTGGTGCTATTACTTCCAAGTTCTATAAGACATCCATTGGAGCTCAGCCACAGAAGCAGGTAATTTCTGGGACTGTGAAAGGATCTTTGATTATATATAAATTTTTGATCAGTAATTTGGTAGCTAATAATGTATATGACTGTGGTTTGTACTGTGTGAGAGGCTGCAGGTATGACCATTGGATAATATTTAGTATGTTTTTGAAATGAAAGCAGATAGACTCAAACCCAAATTCACTGCATATTGCAACAGGCTTCCACCTCCTCATCTGGCACTGTTACTCCATCCACCAAAACAAGCAGTGTGGCTTCCACTCCCTCCCAAGGTCGTGCTTCCAGCAACACCCCGAACAGTGCTGCTCCAAATGAAGACGACAAATCGGATTATGAAGACTGGGAAAATTCTGAGTGGCAGAGTATGGTAAGTCTACTTGTGATAAAAGCTGGAGCTAATGACAGGTAGCACATTTTTTGTAGCACTGTTTTGGTGTTTTTTTCCTTTATTGAGCAAGACTTTGAATGCTTGAGTGTGAGGTTTTAGCAGTGTATTCCCTTGTGGTTTGCTTGAGCAAATGTAATATCACATGTCTCTTTATTAGTAGTGTTTCTGAGCCAGAAATGGAGAGATATATGTTTCAGCTTTCAGGCATAAACACATAAATCACTTTTATTCTGATTGTGTTCAAGAGTGCCAATGTTTCCAAACAGGATGATGGCATAGACACAAAGCCAAGTCAGTCCCCTGTCGCAGTGCAGAAATCGACCACTGTGTCTGAAGCTTTGGCAGACGTTGGTGATATGGATGGTGGGGATGGCTGGGGGGACGACACTGAAGAGTGGGGCAGTCTAGAGGATACCCAGGTGCGTTGTGCAGTTTGAATGATGTCATAAAGGCAGGAGGGACACTCCAGGAATTTTTTTTTTTTTCTTTTTTTCTTTTGGGAAATTATAACTGAAACAGCATGGTTTGATGGTGTGTCACGAGTTCACTTGACTTTTTGCCTTGAGTTCTGGAAAAGCACTGTGTGATTTCTGTTTTTTTTTTGGGTGTATCACAGCACGGGGACAGCCTTGGTGGAGGTGAACTCGAGCCAGAGTCGAAGTTCAAATCTACAGCTTCCTACAACTGGGAATCTACAGGACCAGCTGAGGACAGTGATGACTTTTTCTCCTCGTTGGTTGGTGGTAATGAGGTGAGTGTGCTTGAAGGGGAGGAGGGGCAGGGTGTGGACAGTCGTGGTAGCTCGAGGCTTGAAGTTGCACCAGGTATATGTTTACACACACTCACACCTTGCACATGCACACGATATTAGATTGTAGCATTGTTACATTATTGTAATATTTTTATGTTTATGGCCGTTCTTGTTATGTTTGTTATTGATGTTGGTGTACTTCCCCTCCTCCTCCTCCTCCTCCTCCTTCTTGCCTCCTCCACCTCCTTGCCTCCTCTTCCTCCTCCTTGCCTCCTCTTCCTCCTCCTCCTCTTCCTCCTCCTCTCCTCCTCCTCCTCCTCCTCCTCCTCCTCCTTCTCCTCCTTCCTCTTCCTCTTCCTCTTCCTCTTCCTCTCCTCTTCCTCTTCCTCCTCCTCCTCTCCTCCTCCTCCTCCTCCTCCTCCTCCTCCTCCTCCTCCTCCTCCTCCTCCTCCTCCTCCTCCTCCTCCTCCTCTCTCCTTCTTCTTTCTGCCTACCCCCTCCTCCTTATAATTATTATAGTTATTATAGGTATCATCACCATCATCATCATCATCGTCATCGTCATCGTCATCGTCATAGTCATAGTCATAGTCATAGTCATAGTCATAGTCATAGTCATAGTCATAGTCATAGTCATCGTCATCGTCATCGTCATATTATTATTATTATTATTATTATTATTATTATTGTTTTTATTATTATTATTGTTATTATTATTATTATTATTATTATTGTTATTATTAATATTATTATTATTATTATTATTATTATTATTATTATTATTATTATTATTATTATTATTATTATTATTATTATTATTATTATTATTGTTATGATAATAATAATAATAATAATAATAATAATAATAATAATAATAATAATAATAATAATAATAATAATAATAATAATTATTATTATTATTACTATTATTATTATTTTTATTATTACTATTATTTTGTTTTTATTATTGTTTTTATTATTGTTTTTATTATTATTATTATTATTATTATTATTATTATTATTATTATTATTATTATTATTATTATCATTATTATTATATAATTATTATTGTTATGATAATAATAATATAATAATAATAATTATAATAATAATAATAATAATAATAATAATAATAATAATAATAATAAAATAATGATAATGATAATGATAATGATAATGATAATGATAATGATAATGATAATAATAATAATAATAGTTATCATCATCATCATCATCATCATCATCATCATCATCATCATCATCATCATCATCATCATCATCATCATCATCATCATCATCATCATCATCATCATCATCATCATCATCATCATCATCATCATCATCATCATCATCATCATCATCATCATCATCATCATCATCATCGTTATTGTTATTGTTATTGTTTTTGTTATTATTATTGCTATTATCATTGTCATTATCATTATTATTGTTAATATTACTATTGTGGGTAATTATATAATAGATTGTTGCTTACTTTTGTTTAATATTCTTTTCTTTTCCTTTTCACAGGGAAAGTTTGGAAGCGTGACCCAGAGATCTACAAATATTTCATCGCAGAGTACAACCGGTAGTGGCTGGGACGACTGGGATACGAAATCGCCAGCAGGTACGTCACGTCTAAAAAAGATGTCTGAAGACCTCATATTTAGTGGCGATGATTAGTACTGATTTACAGGATATCTGTAGGTTCTTCATAGAGTGATGTAAGAAGATGGTCACAGAGTATTTCTTTGTTTAAGAAAAGTATGTGAATGAGGAGGAATGATTTCACAAGAGTTGTCGTTGTTCAGTTTATGCCTTTTATTCTTTTTGGTGGAGATAGAGTATAAACTGTGTGTGGTTTATATCAGTGTTAGACAGGAGCTGCAGTGTATTTTGTATGGAATGATTATAATTGATAACTATTAATATTTTTTCCTTTTTTTTTTTTTTTTTTTATCATTGTAGAGTCTAGTAACGTTGGAGGTAATAGTAAGGCTGACGAACAACGGCGGCAACGGGAAGAGAAACGCCTACAGAGGCAGAAGGAGATCGAGGCGAAGAGAGCAGCTCGTGCAGGACCCATGAAACTAGGTGCTAAAAAGATCTAGGGTTTCAGGTTGCGAACTTCGACATTATGGACCAAAGTTTTTGTTTGAAACCTTTCTTTCTTTTCTTTTTTTTGTATTGTGTTAGGGGTTTTGAATAGGAGATATGGAAATCATTATGGCATTGAATCTAGAGCCTGCTGCACAAGGTGCTTAGAGTTAAGTTGAGCAATATTTGCCGAATAGTGCAGGCACTTTCAATAAAGTCTGACATGGTACACTTGTTTCTCTCTCTCGGTAATATAATTCTCTTGGGGTTTTCTTATCACGTGATTTTGCCCTCTCTTATCACAACATACTTGAAGATTATGTAAAAGTTTTTGTCTCATCAGCAATGGGAAGGAACTATTGTTGTTACTGTTATTGTTGGTAATAAGCTATAATAGTAAATTAAATGATAAGATTTTTTTCTTCTTCTTCAAACATAGATGCCTTATAAATGTCAGCATTTTTATAGGAGGAAATGCATTACAGAGAAGACAAGTTGATGTAAAAGCTGATTTATTGTATTAATATATTCATTTTATGTCAGAAATTGGACAATAGTAGACATGACAACCATCATA
>NC_051386.1:62853178-62863178 GCF_015228065.2 Penaeus monodon | reverse complement strand
GGAGAGAGAGAGAGGAGAGAGAGGGAGAGGGAAGAGAGAGAGAGGAGAGGGAGAGAGAGAGAGAGAGAGAGAGAGAGAGAGAGAGAGAGAGAGAGAGAGAGAGAGAGAGAGGGGGGCAGCCTCCTAGATCTGATTTACTTTCAAATTTACATTCTGTCCTTTGATCGGCATTAGTCCCTCCTTTTGTTATTAATTGTGCAAGTCATTGAGTGTGAATGACGGTAACAGTATATACATTTTGTGAAATATGTTTTGTTATTTCTTGTATTTAGACTATTTTGACAATGAAAAAAGAATTGGGTTGATGAATTTTTGATAATATCTCTTCCTTGACATTCGTTTCAGTAGCAAAGGCATCAGTTTTGTAATTTTCATGTTGTATTTTCTGCATTTTGTTTGTAAGCGATCTGATGAATTTAATATTTATGCGAGTTGCATGGATGACGATTTTTCTTTTTTCTTTTTACTAAAATTCATGAAGGTTAATCCCAAGCTTCTTTTCAAATGAATTTTAGCCAATATTTGTTATGTCTCACTTTCCTGATTACTGGTTTAACTGGGTCTCTTAAAGGCAACTTGTAATTTCATGGATATTTTGATATAGACTGCATATCTTTCATCTGCGTTGGATTTATTTAACATTTAATGTAAGGTTGACATTTTTTGAGATGTTTATGCAAATTAGTGGCAGTGAATTTGTTTGTATCACCTGACTTCAATCTGTTACGTTTTTTGAAATTGTCGTGTACAGTGTATATAGTTATATATTTTACAAAAATAAAATGATTTCAAATAATGTGCTTTTTAGCTTCCTGTAGTATATGATTGGAAGATATATATTACCAGATTTTTTTTTCTTTCTGCAACATGGAAAAGTATATTTCATAGATTCTTAAGTATCATAGGAATGAGAAGCAAAGTAAAAGAGTTCTATTTTATAAAATTCACCCTAAGAATGATTTTGTTTTTCGTATCAAGTCTATAAGTAGGCTAAGAAAAAACAAATTGCTAATGAATACTTATAATTTATTTAAGTATTGTTGCTGTAAGTATTTTCATGAAAGTACAAGGATGTATGTGAATGCAGCTTTGAACACACACACACACACACACACACACACACACACACACACACACACACACACACACAACGTACACACATACACACACACACACACACACACACACACACACACACACACACACACACACACACACACACACACACACACACACACACACACACACACACACACACACACACACACACACACACACACAACACACACACGTAAACACATACACCACACACACACACACACACACACACACACACACACACACACACACACACCACCACCACACACACACACACACACACACACACACACACACACACACACACACACACACACACACACACACACACACACACGCACACACGCACACACACGCACACACACACACACACATATATCATCATCATCAAGGGGCTAACGCCGACGTGATGAGGTCAGTCCAGCCTTCGCCCTCAGGGCTGGCTGGCCCGCCGTCAGCGCTGTACACTAAGGCATCGTCTCGTGTGTTTCCCTCAGTGTTATACTCTTCAGTAATAAAGAGTCAAGAAATTACACAAACTATCACTGCCAGCCACACACGTATACACACACACACACGTATACACACACACACGTACACGCACACACTCACACACATGTACACGCACACACTCACACACAACGCACACACTCACACACACACACGTACACACACACGTACACACACACACACACACACACACACACATATGTGTGTGCGTGTGTTCTGATAGGTATATATATATATATATATATATATATATATATATATATATTATATATATATATATATATATATATTATATATAGCTCATGTCTGAGCTGCCGTAGTCACAGCATGATACTTAATTGTAGTTTTCATGCTGTGATGCTCTTGGAGTGAGTACGTGGTAGGGGTCCCAGTTCCTTTCCAGGGAAAGATTTGCCGGTGTTTCCCTTGAAAAAATTTCTTTCCCTTTTCCCCTTTCTCTTTTTCCTTTTTTCCTTTTCTTTTCCCTTTTTCCCTTTCCCTTCCTGTTGGTTGTTTTTCTGTCGGTTTTTTTTCCCCTCCCCTTGTCTGTCCCCCTGGAAACCATTTTATGTGCAACGTTTATTTGGCCCTGTGTATTATCGTTATCCTTTTTCATTTAAAGGTTTCACTTCACTTTTTTGTTTCCCTTTGTTTTAAAAGGGAAATTACGAAAAGTTATGTGTCTTTGTTTATTTTTTATTTTTTTGTAAATTTATTTTTATAATGAGACCTGTCGTGTATTTTACTTTTTATCTTCAAAAAGGGAGAGAGAGAAGAGAGGGGAGAGAGAAAAGGAGAGAGAGAGAGGAGAGAAGAGAGAGAGAGAGAGAAAAGGAGAGAGAGAGAGAAGGGGAAAAAAGAGTATAGATAAGGGGGAAAGGAGTAAAGGGAGGGAAGGGAAGGGGGGGAGAGGGAGAGGGAGAGGGGGAGGGGTGAGGGAGAGGGGGGAGGGGGAGGGGAGAGGGGGGGAGAGAGAGAGAGAGGGAGGAGAGGAGGGGGAAAGGGAAGGGGAAGAAGAGGTATGACGGGGGAAAAAAGAGTTTTTTGGGGGGGATATATGGGAGAAAAGGGGGGGGGGGGAAAAGAGAGGGGGGGGGGGGGGGGGGGGGGAGAGGGAAAAGGAGAGAGGGTGGGGGGGGAGGGAGGAGAGAGGAGAAGAAGGAGGGGGAGGAGAGAAGAGGAGAAGAGGAAGGGGGGGGGGGAGAGGGGGGGAAAGGGGGGAGGGAGGGGAGAGGGGGGGGTGGGGAGGAGGGGGGGGGGGCGGAGGAGAGGGGAAAGGGAAAAGGGGGGGGAGGGAGGGGGGAGAGGGGGGGAGAGGGGAGGAGGAGAGAGAGAGAGAGAGAGAGGAGAGGGGGGGGCAGCCTCCTAGATCTGTTTTCCCTTTCCAAATTTACTTTCCCTGCCCCTTTGATGGGCATTATTTCCCCCCCTTTTGTTTTAATTGTGAATTCTTTGGGAGTGTAAATGACGGTAACAGTATAAAAAACTTTTTGTAAAATTTTGTTTTTGTTATTTTTTTGTTTTGGGACTTTTTTTAAAATGAAAAAAAATTGGGTTGATGAATTTTTGATAATATCTTTTCCTTGAATTCTTTTCAGTAAAAGCATCTTTTTTTTGAAATTTTCATTTGTTTTTTCTGCTTTTTGGGGTTTTGAAAGCATCTGATAAATTTAAAATATATACGCGAGTTGCATGGAAAACGATTTTTTTTTTTTTCTTTTTCCTAAATTCATAAAGGGTTTCCCCAAATTTTCCCTTTTCAAATAAATTTTAAACCCAATATTTTTTTATTTCTCACTTTCCTGATTCGGGTTTAAAACCGGGGTCCCCTTAAAGGAAATTTGAATTTTCAGGGTTTTTTTTTGATAATACTTGCATATTTTTTCTTCTGCTTTGGGGTTTATTTAACTTTTTAAGGGAAGGTTGCATTTTTTGAGATGTTTTGAAAATTAGGGGGGCCCAGTAAATTTTTGTTTGTACCCCCTGATTCAATCTGTTACGTTTTTTGAAATTTTGTCGTGTACAGGGGTATATATTTTTTTAAAAATTTTACAAAAAAAAATTATTTAAAATAATTTGTTTTTTTTTTAGCTTCCTTGGGTTTTGGTTTGGAAGATATATTTTTCCCAGATTTTTTTTTTTTTCCCGGCAACAGGGAAAAAGTATATTTCTTTGGGATTCTTAAGTATCATAGGAAGGGAAAAGGGCCAAAGAAAAAGATTTCTATTTTTTTTAAAAATTCACCCAAGAAAATGATTTTTTTTTTTTTTCGTATCAAGTCTAAATGGGGCTAAGAAAAACAATTGCTAATGAATACTTATAATTTTTTTTTAATTTATTGTTTCCCGTAAGTTTTTTCCCAAAAAGGAAACAAGGTTTTAAAAATGTGTGAAAGTTTTTAAAACCACACACACACCACACACACACACACACACCACACCCCCCCCCAAAACACACACACACCCACAAAACAAAACCCCCACACGTATAACACAAAACGCCCCCACACACACAAAACCAAACACCACCACCCACACCCCACACACACAACCAACACACAACGGGGGGTTTCATTAACGGGAACCCGCTGACCTCGTTTCCCCCCATTCCGCGGGCTGATCCCATCCCACATGCTCGGGGGACGCTCACTGCTGTCCCCCGGGGGAGACCTATTTTTATCAGTTCGTGTCCACGGGCGACGGGATGAGGTCCCCCAAACCTTCCCCCCCTAAAGGGCGGGGCGGGGCCCCCGTCAGCGCGGGAAAACCACTAAGGCATCGTCTCGTGTTTTTTCCCTCATTTTATACTCTTCAGAAATTTAAAGAGTCAAGAAATTACAAAAACTATCACGGCCAGCCACACACGTATAACCACACACACGTAACACCACAAAACCCCGTCAACGCACACACTCACCCCCAACAAAAACAACACCCACACCCCAAACACACACGTACACACACGCACCCACGTACACACACACAAAAACACCAAAACACACACACACCACACACACCAAACCCACCACCCCCAACCCCAAAAACCACATATGTATTTTGTGTTTGTGTTTTTCTGATAGTATATTTTAAAATATATATTATATAAATATTATATATATATTTTTATTTTAATTAATATTAAATATATCCCCTGTCTGAGCCGCCGGGGGTCACAGCATGATCCAAATTGTAGTTTTAATGCTGTGTTTGCTCTTGGAGTGAGTACGTGGTAGGGTCCCCAGTTCCTCTCCCAGGAGAGTCCCGGTGTTACCCTTTTAGGTAATCATTCTCTCTTTTTAAAACCCCGGGTTTGGGGCCCCAGCCTGATTTTGGGCCCGGCTTGCCCCCCCCGGGGGCTAGGTGGGGACTCGAGGTGAATTTCCCTTTCCCGGGGGAACCGGCCCGGCCCCGGTTGCCCTCGCCTCTCGAACTCAGATTGCCCTGGGTGCCCGCCCGGGAGTCCGATGTCCTGAAAACCCACAAAACACACCAACACCCCCACCCCACACACACCACACACACACAAAACACCCACACCACAAAAACACACACCCCCAACACCACACTATATAAATTCAAGGGGCAAACCCCGACGGGGGCGCATGGCCGCATCCCCCCTTTTCCCTTTTCCAGCCACAAATTTTCCCCTTCGAGGCGAGTCCCGGGGCAGGCACACGGCCCTTTTAAAATTTCCCCTCGCGCGGGTTCCGTTCGGCTGCCCAAGCCAGGGATCCCCTTTGGGAAACCTCCCACGGTCTCCTCCCCCGGGGTTGCCCTCGCAGAGAGACCCCCTGATTGGGGGGGTTTCGTCCTAGGGAGGCGAGCTGGGTGGCCATATACCCTCATTGGCCCGTTCCCGGATTACAAGTAACGGGGTCCCAGCCAGTCTCAGGGGTGAAAAACCCGGGCCCGGTTGGACCCGGGGTCCTGCCAACTGTACCCCAAATGCCCGGCAAAGGGGACTTTTAAAAAAGGCACAAGGCAAAACCCCCAGGCACGGGGAAAAGCGTCCAGGTTTCGCTTCCATAAGAAAAAAACGGGAAGTATAAAGGGCCTTAAACACGCAGTTTTGGGTCCTTTTTGCATAGGTCCGACATCCCCAAACCCTTTTGTTGTCAGTTTCTTTGGCTCCTGTTGCCCAACCCCCAAATCCTTCTACTGACTTCCGGTTTTGAAAACCCCAGAGATTGGCCCTACGCTACCGGGGTATGAAAAACTTTCTTTGCTTAAATGTCCCCCGCCACAACCCTGGTCGACTAAAGGGTTTCCCCCAAACCCGGGCCCCCAAAAGCCCTGAATCTTTTTCTTGGTCCAGGAGCCCCTCTAGGCCTAGGGGCTTTCGCCTCATTTTGCTTAATGAAAATCAAGACCCGGGGCCCCCAAGTGACCCCCAAAGGACTCAGATGGGAAATTGGAAAACATCGTGGGCCCAAATCAAGGCCCGGGACCTTAATTTTGCCTAGTTTGCTCCGCCCCGGGATTTTGGCTAGTGTCTCCCCTTTTACCCACCCCATAACAAGTTTAAAATTTTTGTGGGTCCCAAGGACAAAGCCTTGCCTCACCCCAAATTTAAACCCAGGGAAATTTTCACAAAAAACCCCCAAACCCACCCCTTTAAAAGAAATTTTTCAGTAACCAGTAAGAGGTTGCTATCAGGCCAATAACCCTTTTTGGGAAATTTCCCCCTGACCTCGGATCTCCCATAGCGATTCCCATGCCCGAGCCCAACGCCTTCTTGAGGTCATTGGCTGAAAGAAAACCCACGACCAAACCCCACGAGGGCCTTTTCCAAAAATTACTCGAAGCGCTAGTAAAACGGTTTTTCTTATTGTGGATTGCCGGGAGAAAATCCAGACTCCTGGTCCTCCCGGTGCCCCCTTTTGGGGGTTTGCGGGGTCCCTTTCAGGAAAAAATGTGGGGGGAGAACCTTGCCTGGTATGCTGAGGGGGTGTAAAAGCCACGGGAGTTGGAAAAGGGCCCATCGATTCCCCCTTTCCCCCCTTTCCAAGAGGGAAACCACGCCCCTCAGCAAAAAGGGCAGGGGGGAAAGGTACCAACTGCCCCCAAAAGGCGTCAGGGTGTATGCCCGGCCCCGAGCCATAGGGTTTACCCCCAGCATTTTAAACAGTTCAGCGGATATCACAAAATGCCTGGGAGCTTTCCCCCCTCTTCAGCTTGGGAAAACGCCAACCCCTGTTAGGGTAGGGGGTTCCCCTTTCTGATGGGTGGGTCCGGCAAAAGGCCACTGCGACAAACGCTTGCATCCAAACAACTGTTTTGGGGGGTTTCCCCCTGGGCCAAAATGTTCAAAAAACTCAGCCCAACGTTCCCCCGAACCCCAAAAATGATTTTGAGATGATCCTCCAATTTCCCCTTATCGGGGGGGCCCGCAATTCCTCTGTGAGGAGGGCTTAGGGTTTTGTTTTCTCAGGGGTTTGGTAGGAGGGGGGAAGGTCATTTTACCCCAAAAAAATGGCCTTCGACCTCCTCAAACAAAATTTCCTGTAGGAAAATGTTTCCTTGTCCCTTCTCAGCAGTGGGCCCCAGCCCTACACCCATGGAACGACGCAAACCCTTTATTTCCCATTCATTTGAGCCCCCTTGGGGACACCTACAGTGGCCCCCTAAAAGTCTCCCCGGGAGATGGTATTCTGCCCTTTTCCTTGGGCGTACGCCCCAAAGGACTTTCCCACTGCTTCGAGTTTGCAAAAGCTTGAAGGACTCCCCCCAAAAACACTGGGTCCGTAGGTTGCTGGTTTCTGTGGATCGTCCCAGAAATGCCGTGGGGAACCCACGGGGAAAACTCCCCCCCTTGTTTCCAAAATGAAAACACCTTTGGGTGGCCCTGGAGGGACGGGGAGTTTTTTAAAATGGCCCGCAGGTTTGCCCCAAGCAGCCCATGGTCGGGGCCAAAACTGAGCACTTCCCCGGAAAAAACCCGCAGGGTTTTGGAGAAACCTCCAAAAGCGTGCTGAAAAAGAATGTGGGCGATCTCCTTGGCCCCCTGTCCCGTATCGCTGTACCAAACCCAGCGATGCGGGGTTTGGGGCGGGGGTGGTACCGGGGCCCGAGATCCCCCATTTTTTTTGGGGACCTAGCAAATCCCGGAGAAGGAGGCTAATTTCTCCCCTGCTGGGATCAGCTTTCCCCGGGCCAATGGGGGCCGCAGACTCTCCCCTAGCCGCTCGGGCACAGCCGGTACCGCATTGAAGGGCGCCCGAACAAAATTTTGAATGTCTTTCCCGGGGCAATCTCCCGCCCCAAAATGCGGGGTTTGGGGTAGAACGCCTCTATCACATGGGTTTTTTATACATCGGTAGGGGCCCTATACACAATAAAAAAAAAAAAAAGCCAAAAGCAAAGCTTCAGTCCAATTTCCATGATACCTCATCCCAAAGGTGTCACCTCGCTAAAACCCCGGGCTGAAATCGACTGGGATGGCTATGGGTACACCCCGGAGGGGGGGTGACCCTCGCTACGGCCCGCCCGTGAGGTGTAAAAACCCCCCCCAATGATCGTGCCCCCTAAACCCGGTCCCCTTTTCCACCCCGGGGAGGGCAAAACCCCCAACTCCCCGTCGCTTTTAAATTTCCCCCGTAGCAAGGAAAGGTACCGGGGTCCATTTCCCGGGCCCGCCGCAAGGGCCGGGTATTCCAAGCGCCTACCCGGGGAAAACACGCCCGAGGTTAAGGCCCCGGGTGGGCACTTTCCGGGGGGCACGCCACCACCCCCTGCTGCCCCCGCCAAACAAAAAGCCCCAAAAAAAAGGGTTTTCGGCCCCCCTGTGGGACCCCCCTACCACCTGTGGGGTTTTCCCCAGGCTTTTCCCCCCCCAAGCTTCATGGTGGGGTTTTCGCCTGCTGGGGGGGGCAGGGGGGGACCCATAAAAAAATCTCCCTTTCCCAAACCTGCACCCCGCATTTGCCCTCCCGTGGGACCCACAGCCCCCTTAACTTCTGGGTGGGGGACAACCCCCTCCCCCCAGCAATTTTTTCCCTTTACATGTGGTTTTTTCCGAGGGTCTTCGGGGGGGGGAGGACTGGCAAGGGCCCCCCTCCCCCAAGCCCCCCCCCTTTTCCCCCCCGGGGGGCTAGGGGCAGGAGTTTTGGGACGAAGCCAAGCGTGTCCCCGGCCCGGGGGGCCATAACTCCCCTCCCCTGGGGCCCCCCTGCTGCTCCGAGATCCCCCACGATTTGCCGGGCCGGGAAGGTACCCGTTTACCCCCTGGGTGGCCACGAGGAGGCACTGCAGGGGAAATCTTATGATTGGGGAGGCTGTACCTGGCAGGGGGAAATTATTCAGGGGCCCGCCCCCTTTCCCCCTTTTCCCCACTGGGGGGAAACCAGGGTTTAACTGCAAGCGAGAAGGCAAAAGCAAGCACTTGCCCCTATCTAGGGTACCACACCAAACGCTTCACATCACCATTGCGCTGAAGCCCCCCCCCCCATAAATATATATTAAATATATAATTTTTAAAATATAATATTATAAAATATATTTATAATATGTATATATATTATATATAAAATATATATATAATATATAAAAATATATTTATATATAAAGCGCATAATTTTTGATATAATATTTCATAAAATATATAATAATATTTTATATAATTTGAAGCGCTATATATATATATATATTTTATATTATATTTTTTATAATATATAAAATTTTATATTATAATATATATATATTATAATGGATATAGTATAGATATATATAGATATATTGATATAAAAGCGCAAAATATTATATATATAGGGTATATTAAAATATATATAAAAATTTATATATAATATATATTATATTATATAAAATATAAATATATTATATAATGGGTTTTATATATGTATATTTTAATATATATATTTTATATTATTTTAAAATTATTATATATAAAATTTTATATTAATACATATTATATATACAATTTTCTATATAAAAAATTAAAATATAAAAATATTATATATTATTAAAATATATATATATGGTTAATATATATCTATATATATTTTATATATATATATATATATATATATAATTATAAAATATAAAATATTTCATATCTTCATCTATCTATTTTACTTTTCATCTATTTATCTTTCCCATCCCATCTATATAGATTTCTATATTATATAAATTTTAAATATTTATAATTTAATAAATATATTTTATATAATATATATATAAAATTTTATATATATTATATATCTTTTATTATTATAGTTGAGTAAAATAAAAGCTTTTAGTTTGGGTGTACCCCCGGGTTTTTTTTATATACGGAAAATGATGTAAAGACTTATAAATACTGGTGTTGATATAAATCCCCCTTGTGTGGTGGGTGTGTTTTGTGGTGTTTGTTGTGTGGGGTTGTGTGTTTGTGGGGT
>NC_051386.1:62840678-62843178 GCF_015228065.2 Penaeus monodon | reverse complement strand
TTTTTTTCTGTTTTCTTTATTTTTTTTTATTATATATATAGATGTGAGCGTGTGTTCGGTACTTCATTGCTAGCAGTATTTCACTCTATATATATGAGCTTTTTTCGCACTCTCTTAATAGTGCATAACCTGCGGTCTCTGGTTGGGTTTCAGGGTATCCGTGACTTCAGATAAAATTTACTTATATTAGTATTTTTTTTCTTAGATTGCTTACTTTAAAGTTTTAAAATATTTTGTGTATCTCATATACGTATGAGACCATCAGATCTCAATAGATAAAGTACATTATACACGTTGTGCGCAAAGTTAGATTTACGTGAATATAGTTTTCATCAGATTCTTAGAGGGGTACGTGACTAAAATGGTCAAGAATAAAAAAAAGAATAATAATAATAAAAATTAAAAAGTTAAGACTAGAAAAAATAAAGATAAATAAAAATAAGAATAAAAAGTCACAAAAGTTAAAAGCTAAAAAAAGTTATTTATAGTTGATAAGTAAGTAATGTTAAGGGCTTTTCCCCATGAGTGTACGCCCCTCCTCCTTCTATGCTTGAGCCCTTTTGTGTGTGTGTGTGTGTGTGTGTGTGTGTGTGTGTGTGTGTGTGCGCGTGTGTGTGTGAGCGTTCGAGCGTTCGAGCAACCGTGATTGCTCAAAAATACTAATATCAGAATCAAAATCCTTTTGTGAATACCTTATGAATATAAACGACTCTCGAAAGCAATCACTGTTTCGATATTTGACGCGTTTGTGCCACGTAATATCCGTTTCGGTGTCTCCCGTCGGGGCAAACAGTGTTCAGGGAGAAATGCTTCATGAATATGCTATTATCGATGGAAATATATGAAGAAAACTGCGTAAGCTATTTTTCTTTCGTGGTATTTATTTATTTATATATATATATATATATATATATATATTATATATATATATATATATATATATATATATATTTTTTTTTTTTTTTTTTTTTTTTTGTTCTTTTTTTTTTCTTTTTCTTTTTTTCAACAGCCATTCATTGCAATGCAGGACATAGGCCTCTCTCAATTCACTACTGAGAGGTTAAACAATAATAATGATGCGTGCGCACACGGTGCACTCGCAATCGCATGCGGCGATCTGTGTGCAGATATATATATATATTATATATATATATATATATATATATATATATATATATATATATATATATGTATCTTCTTTTAACGGTAGGTTCATGTCTGAGCCGCCGTGGTCACAGCATGATACTTAGTTTTTTTCATGTTGTGATGGTCTTGGAGTGAGTACGTGGTAGGGTCCCCAGTTCCTTTCCACGGAGAGTGCCGGTGTTACCTTTTTTTTTTTAGGTAATCATTCTCTCTATTTATCCGGGCTTGGGACCAGCACTGACTTGGGCTGGCTTAGCCACCCAGTGGCTAGGCAGGCAATCGAGGTTAAGTTCCTTGCCCAAGGGAAACAACGCGCCGGCCGGTGACTCGAACCCTCGAACTCAGATTGCCGTCGTGACAGTCTTGAGTCCGATGCTCTAACCATTCGACCACCGCGGCCCCTATATATATGTATATATATATATATATATATATATATATATCTATATATATATATATATATATATATATATATAGTCAAGGCCGCGGTGGCCGAATGGTTGGAGCGTCGGACTCAAGACTGTCACGACGGCAATCTGAGTTCGAGAGTTCGAGTCACCGACCGCCGCGTTGTTTCCCTTGGGCAAGGAACTTCACCTCGATTGCCTGCCTAGCCACTGGGTGGCCAAGCCAGCAGTGCTGGTCCCAAGCCCGGATAAAATAAGAGAGAATGATTACCTAAAAAAGAAAAAAAAAAAAAAAAAAAAAAGGTACCACCGGCACTCTCCGTGGAAAGGAACTGGAGACCCTACCACGTACTCACTCCAAGAGCATCACAACGTGAAAACTGCAATTGAGTATCATGCTGTGACCACGGCGGCTCAGACATGAACCTACCGTTAAATGATGATATATATATATCATCATCATCATTTAACGGTAGGTTCATGTCTGAGCCGCCGTGGTCACAGCATGATACTCAATTGCAGTTTTCACGTTGTGATGCTCTTGGAGTGAGTACGTGGTAGGGTCCCCAGTTTTCCACGGAGAGTGCCGGTGGTACTTTTTTTTTTTTTTTTTTTTTTTTTTTTTAAGGTAATCATTCTCTCTTATTTTATCCGGGCTTGGGACCAGCACTGACTTGAGCTGGCTTGGCCACCCAGTGGCTAGGCAGGCAATCGAAGTGAAGTTCCTTGCCCAAGGGAAACAACGCGGCGGTCGGTGACTCGAACCCTCGAACTCAGATTGCCGTCGTGACAGTCTTGAGTCCGACGCTCTAACCATTCGGCCACCGCGGCCTTGACGATCATGGGCTTCCATGATTTTCTTGGCAATTTAGAGCGGTGGTTTGCCATTGCCTTCCGCCCGGTGCTTTTTTTTTTTTTTTTTTTTTTTTTTTTTTTTTTTTTTTCCG
>NC_051386.1:62824873-62830578 GCF_015228065.2 Penaeus monodon | reverse complement strand
TTACGTATCTAAAATATAATATATATATTATAATATATAATATATATATATAATATATATATATATATATATATTATATACACTATATATATCATCATCCATAAGGTTATGCTCATGTTTGAGCAGCCGTGACCTCTCCACCACCCTTCGCCACTAAACCGATCTATATATATATATATATATATATATATATATATATATATATATAAAATATATATATATATATAATATATAATATATATATATGTAAAGAGAGAAGAGAGAAGAGAAGAGAGAGAGAGAGAGAGAAGAGAGAAGAGAGAGAGAGAGAGAGATAGGGAGAGAAAGAAAAGCAAAGAGAGAGAGAGAGAGAGCGAGAGAAGCAAGAGAGAGAGAGAGAGAGCGAGAGAGAGAGAGAGATGGAGAGAGTGAGAGAGAGAGAGAGAGAGAGAAACTTTCCCTCTCTCTCTCTCTCTTCTCTCTCTCTCTCTCTTTCTCTGTCTCTCTCTCTCTCTCTCTCACTTTCCCTTTCTCCCTCTCTCTCTCTCTGTCTCTGCTCTCTCTCTCTCTCTCACTTTCCCTTTCTCTCTCTCTCTCTCACTTTCCCTTTCTCTCTCTGTCTCTCTCTCTCTCACTTTCCCTTTCTCTCTCTCTTTCTCTCTCTCACTTTCTCTCTCTCTCTCTCTCTCTCTCTCTCTCTCTCTCCCTCTCTCTTCTCTCTCTCTCTCTCTCTTCTCTCTCTCTCTCTCTCTCTCACTTTTCCCTCTCTCTCTCTCTCTCTCTCCTCCCCTCTCTCTCTCTCTCTCCCCTATCTCTCTCTCTCTCTCTCACACACACACACACACATACACACACATACACACACATATATACACACACACACACACACACACACACACACACACACACACACATACACACATATATATATATTTTATATATATATTAAATATAAAATTTTATATATATATATATATATATATTATATATATATATTTTTTTTTTTTTTTTTTTTTTTTTTTTTTTTTTTTTTTAAGTGTCGCATTTTTTTGTTTCTGTTTTCTTTATTTTTTTTTATTATATACATAGATGTGAGCGTGAGTTCGGTACTTCATTGCTAGCAGTATTTCACTCTATATATATGAGCTTTTTTCGCACTCTCTTAATAGTGCATAACCTGCGGTCTCTGGATGGGTTTCAGGGTATCCGTGACTTCAGATAAAAATTTACTTATATTAGTATTTTTTTTCTTAGGTTGTTTATTTAAAGTTTTAAAATATTTTGTGTATCTCATATACGTATGAGACAATCAGATCTCAATAGATAAAGTACATTATACTCGTTGTGCGCAAAGTTAGATTTACGTGAATATAGTTTTCATCAGATTCTTAGAGGGGTACGTGACTAAAATGGTCAAGAATAAAAAAAAGAATAATAATAATAAAAATTTAAAGACTAGAAAAATAAAGTAAAAAAAAAAAGAATAAAAAGTTCCAAAATTTAAAAAGCAAAAAAAAGTTTTTTAGTTGATAAAATATGTTAGGGTTTTTCCCCCATATGTTGGCCCCCCTCCTTTTGCTTGACCCCTTTTTGTTTTGTTTTTGTGTGTGTGTGTGTTGTGTGTGTGTTGTGTGTGTGTTGTTGTGTGTGTGGGGGTGTTGTGTGTGGGTCGCGTGTGTGTGTGAGCGTTCGACGTTGGGAAAACCCGTGATTGCTCAAAAATAAAATATCAGAACAAACCTTTTGGAATCCCTTTATGAATAAACGCTCTCGAAGAAATCACTTTTCGATTTTTGACGCGTTTGTGCCAGTAAATCCTTTCGGTGTCTCCCGTGGGGGAAAAACAGTGTTCGGGAGAAATGCTTATGAATAGCTATATCGATGAAATTAGGAAAAAAACTGCGTAACTTTTTTTTTCTTTCTGTATTTATTTATTTTTTTAATATAATAATTATAATATATATATATATATATTTTTAATATAAATTTTTTTTTTTTTTTTTTTTTTTTTTTTTTGTTCTTTTTTTTCTTTTTTTTTTTTTCAACAGCCTTCATTGCAATGCGGCATAGGCCTCTCTAAATTTCCTATGAGGGGTTAAAAAATAATAATAGCGTGCGCCACGGTGCACTCGCAATCGCTGCGGCATCTTTCAGTTTATTATATTTAAATTATTAATTAAAAAAATATATATTTAATATATATTATATATATATATAAATTATAATATATATAAAATAATTATATATATATTTTTAAAAATATATTATATTTTATATAATATTTTTAACCCTCCCTGACCGGGACTCGAACATAGGCACCCCGGGTAAAAACCGGGAGGCCAGTGCTAAACCAACCATGCCCACACCCACTAAAGGGAGTTGCAACTAGGATCTTACACTCCAAAAATACCTGTCACTCATATTTGGAAATGTCATTCTCAAGATGGTAGACAGGTAATTCTATGGAGCTAGTAAACCGTTGCACACTCCTTTTAGTGGTTTGGGGCTTTTTTTTGGGTTTACACTGGCCCCCGGGTTTTATCCCCGGAGTGACCTAGGTTCAGTCCTGGTCAGGGGGGGTTTTATTTTTTATCGTACAATGCGGCTTGCATACCCTCTTTCAAAATTTTAATATATATATATTAATTATATAAAATTATATATATATATTATATATATATAATATTATGTATCTCTTTTAAGGGTAGGTTCATGTCTGAGCCGCCGTGGCCCACAGATGATATTTATTTTTTTCATGTTGTGATGCTCTTGGAGTGAGTACGTGGTAGGGTCCCCATTCCTTTCCAGGGAGAGTCCCCGGTTTTCCCTTTTTTTTTTTAGGTAATCATTCTCTCTTTTTTATCCGGGTTTGGGACCGCACTACTTGGGCTAGTTTAGCACCCAGTGGCTAGGTAGGCAACGGTAAATTCCTTTCCCCAAGGGAAAAAACGCGCCTCCCGTGACTCGACCCTCAAACTCGATTGCCGTCGTGACAGACTTAGTCTGATCTCTAAACCATTGGGCCATCGCGGCCTTGACGAAGGGCTTTCCATGATTTTTCTTTGAATTTAAGCGGTGCTTTGCCTTGGCCTTCCCCCCGGTTTTTTTTTTTTTTTTTTCCCCGATCCCCTCTATTTACCCGGACTGATTTGGGGCTCTTGGCCACCCAGTGGCTAGGCGGGCAATCGGGTTAAGTTCCTTGCCCAAGGGAAACAACGCCCGGCCCGGGGTGACTCGAACCCTCGACTAAATTTGGGGCCGTCTGACAGTCTTGAGTCCGTGCTTAACCATTCGACCACCGGGCCCCTATAATAGTATATATTTTTAAATATATATAAAATATTTTTTTTTTTCTTAGCCTACTTACAGACTCCTACACAGTTTCCATGTACCATAATTTCAGAAATTATAAAAAAAAAAAATAGTTTGAATTTCATAAAATATAATTTTGTTTTTGTTTTAAATTTTATATCCAAAAGAAACATAAAATATTCTTTCCTGGAGAGAAAAAATCGGGGAAATATATATTTTCCCAAATCATATACTACGGGAAACAAAAATTTCACTTATTTAAATCTTTTTATTTTTGAAAAATACATCGCTATATACATTACACGAAAATTTAAAAAAAAATGTAACAGTTTGAAGTCCGTGTACGAACAATAAACTCCCACAAAGACATTTTTCAAAAAATGTAAAAACTGTTACTCGCATGTTTAATAACAAAGCAGGGACAACCTCAATCTCACACAGACACACACACACACGCACACATAAAAAGTATAGATTCTCATTAATGTTTTTCCCGATTTCTCTTCAATAAACTCTCCGACCCCCTTCCCCTTCCCTCGCCCCCCTTCGTCAGAAAGGGGCAAAACGGGGTTGCCAGGCGAGGGGCCCCTCCTGTCCTCGTCCTCGTCCTCCCCTCCTCCTCGTCCTCGTCCTCGTCCCCCTCGTCCTCCTTTTCCCTCCTCCTTTTCCCTCCTCTCCTCCTCCTGCTGCGCTTTCTGATTTCCCTTTCTTGTTCCCCCTCGTCGGCAGGGGCGAATTTGGGGTTTCCCACGGGGTCGTCCTCGGTCCGCCAAATCCTCCCCAGGCTCTTCCTATCTCCTCGGCGAGTTTTTTTGTAAGAGTCGAGGTCCACCTCCGTGAAACATTCAAAAAAAGCCCTCGCGCTCGAAGCGAGCGGGGCCCCGAACGATGAGGTCGCTTGCACTCGCCTCTCGCCGACCAACACGCACACGTTCCCCCGGGGAGGTCCAGGTGCGTCACCCGACTACGTGCAGGCGTTTGGGGCGGCCCAACCTCTCGGGGGCGTCCTCCACGCTCCTGGAGAGCAGCTTCGCCGACGCACTGCTTGAGCGTGGCTCCGGGCGTAGTGGCTGGCGATGACGTAGAACCGCCTCGGGGACGAGGGGCCTCGATTTACACCCCGTCGATTCCCCGGCCCTTGGGCGGGACCAAAGTTTGTTTGAAGAAGGACTTCTACGCGCGATCCATACCTTCACCACCAGCTTCTCGAGGTCGCTGGAGCCAATTTGACGCAGCCGAAGGCGCCAGGCCAAGGGAAAGGGTCGTGCCCCCACTCTCGCAACCCCCACGTAGAGGCCTCGCTCCACACTTTCCACCGGGCCCCTTTGCAGCTTTTTCAGGAGGGACTTCATCCTGCGCGGAATGTGCCGACGACGACGGAGTTCGCTCAACAGCCGAGTTGCAGGGATGTTTTCCGCGGTCTCTGTCGTGCTTTTCTTTTCCTTCTTCGGGGCGCTGGGGGGATAGCCCCCCCTAAAGAGGCTGGACAAAGCCGCGAACTTTTTTCTTTTTTTTTCTTCTTTTTTCGTGGCCGCGTGTGCGTGTGTGTGTATGTGTGCGTATGTGTATGTGTGTGCGTGCGTGCAGGCGTGCGTGTGTGTGTGTGTGTGTGTGTGTGCGTGCGTGCGTGCATGCGTGTGTGTTTTTGTGTGTTTGGGGTGTGTGTGTGTGTGTGGTGCGTGTGTGTATGTGTGTGGTGTGTGTCGGGTGTGTGTATGTGTTGGCGCGCACGCGCGCGTGCGTGTGGGGTGTGTGGTGTGTGTGTGGTGTGTGTAGTGTGTGTGTGTGTGTGCGGGGGTGATGTGTGTGCCGGGGCCCCGCGCGCGTGCGTGTGTGTGTGTGTGTGTGTGTGTGTGTGTGTGGGTGGTGTGGGTGTGTGCGTGTGCGTGTGCGCGTGTTGTGTGTTGGGTGTGTGTGTGTTGTGTGTTGTGGGTTTTGGGGGTGTGGTGTGTGTGGTGTGTTGGGGTGTGTGTGTGTGGCGTGTGTGTTTGTTTTGGGTTTTTGGGTGGTTATGTGGTGTGTGCGTGTGCGGTGCGTGTGGTGCGTGTGTGTGTGTTGTGTGTTGTGTGTCGTGGGTGTGCGTGCGTGTGTGTGTGTGTGTGTGTGGGTGTGTTTTTTCGTGATGTGTATTATGAAAGTAGTATGATGTAGTATGTACGTATGTTGGATGCATGAGTATTTGGGGTGGTGTGTATGCGCATGTTTAGTTGGGGCATAAATGTTGGGGTGCGTGTAAATGTGTGTATGAGTGATGTGTATGTTGTATATGTTGGGGTTTTAATCTGGAAAAATATTAAAATAGAAAAAATGTATATGTATATATAAAACCCATTTTTTTTCAATGCCCTATCCCTCAAAGGGCGTTGGCGATCATGGGTTTTCCTGATTTTTTAGTAAATTTTGAGGGGGGGTTT
>NC_051386.1:62798978-62811478 GCF_015228065.2 Penaeus monodon | reverse complement strand
AGAAGAAAGAGAAGAAGAAGAAGGATGAAAATCGGAGAAGGAGACGAAGGAGGAGAAGGAGAAGGAAGAGACCATCCTTAGCCTCACGCCCTTGGTACGGGGGAGGGGGGGAGGGAGGGCGGAGCGGGCCCCTCCTGCCCCAGTCCCGCGGCGCCGAACCTTTGCCCTCATCATCCCTCCTTCCCTGACCTTCCTCTTGACCACTCGGGAACTACTGCTTCCATTTTTTTTTTAGCAAGGAAGGCAGGCCGCTTGCTTTTTATTTGGGGAGGAGGGGGGGCGGGGGACTTCAGTTGCATTGGGGGAAACTACAGGAGGTTGCTGGCAGTCAAGGAGGGGAGCTAAATCCTAGCAGGGGGGAGAGGAGGGTGGCATGCTGGCCGCGTCCGAGCAGGCAAAGTGTGTGTGTTGGGGGGGTGCAGGTGCTTGATTGCTTGCTTTTGGCTCACGCGCAGGCACAGACACACGCGAGGACATACGTACGGGCGCGCCTATGCAGGTGTTGATAGGTGGTCGCGTTTCCGTACATGTGTACACGTAGTATTCTCTCTCTATATATATATCTCGCTCTCTCTTTTTTTTTCTTCTACTTTCTCTCTATTGTTCTCTCTCTCTCTCTCTCTTCTTTCTCTTTCTCTATTTCTCTGACACACATACGCATACATACATATAGACATGTGAAATTTTTACTTTTTTTCTAAATTTCAGCCCATTCTCTCTCTCTCTCTTTTCTCTCTCTCTCTCTCTCTCTCTCTCTTTCACTCACTCACTCTTATTCTCTCTTTTCCACACACACACACACACAAATCAGAACATTTCTGTTTGCACGTGTGTGTGTGTGTGTATGCCCACGTATGCCTCTGTGTGTCTCCATAGCCGCGTATGTATTTGTTTTTTGGATTTGGACGCGAACTGAACCTTCCACATTTGCCTACTCGTCTGCGTCGCCGCTAATGACCAATTTAGCCTTTTTATTAAATGACCGTGATTCGTAATTTCGTTATTGCACGGGACGGAAGTATGGTGTGTAAAGGAAAAAGAAAATACAATGAAAAACAGTGCATTTTTTTTTCAAACAATGGTAAATGATTCTTTGAGCACCTGAAGATTTAATCCGTGGTTGTGAAACAAGGAAGGTTACGAATCAACTATGCTAATTTATTTTCTTTAGTGCTAAGGCGATCCGTAGAAGCGAATGTAGGCCTAAATGTACTATAATAATATGCGCATAGCATTTCTTAACTCGACAACCCTCAGTTTTAGAGTAGGAGAAACAGCACTGTTGAATGCAGCAGTGGGAATCCAAATTTTAAGCTTTTAATTTCTTTTGTTGATTTTATAAAACAAGTTCTCCTGTCTGGATTCAAGTTAAGGTACATTGATTGATCGTAAGATTGTTGATTGTGAATTGAATTGAGTTGAATGATCATTGGACCATTCTAAACTAAGAAAAGAAAGAGAGAGGTACTGACAGTATAATTCTAAGATTAAGATATACGTAACTTATCTGAGATCAGTGTTCTGCAAGATAATGAACATGCAAAGAAATTTCATTAGATTCAGCTTATGATGATGCAATTCTATTCATAATCGATCTTCAGCCACAGAACAATTTTACTCTTACAAAATACAAGACAAAAATGTAAAAAAACAAACAAAAAAAAAAACATGAACAGGCATTACATGAAGTACCTTTAACAAGACAGGAATTTTAATCTGGAGAGGACACTATCCAAAAAACAAACAAACAAAAAAACAAATCACACTATCCATTCAAATAATTGTAAAAAAACTAAAACAAAAAATATGTTTTTTCTCTTATAAAAAAAGTCATCAACAACAGAATTTTCTCTTTGTGTGTGTGTTCTTTTTTTTTAGAAAAATTAACTCATGACTAGCCCAGCTGCTTCGGATCTACATCAGCAGCGGTTTTAATATATTTTTTTTTCATGTTTTATTATTATTATTATTAATTTTTTTTTTTTTTTAGGGAAGTCATACGCACGATTCATAGGCAGCGGCAGGGTAGCTGTTAAGGAGAAGTTTGGGTGTGCACTCGCTGTCGTATCTGTTGGGAAACACGTGAGAGACTGTTGTAACTTCAGAAGCAAGTGCAACCGCCCTAACCATGTTCTTTTTGCGCATCTCTAAGAAAATCTTGTAATTTTAGATCTTTTTGATTTTTTTTTTTGAATTTGATTTTTTTTTGATAAGGGGGTGGGGGAGATTTTTTTTTGAATGTATGCTCTGAAGGAGTTTTGAAGTTCTCTGGTTTGATTTTCTTTTTTGAAAGGGGGTGGGGGGGGTTAAATGATTGTTCTTAAGTAGTCCTGATGTTATTATTGTAATTATTATTATTATTATTATTATTGTTATTTTATTATTATTATTATTATTATTATTGTTTTTTTTTTGGGGGGGGGGTGAATAAAAGCTGTTGAGTATTCCTTTCTTTTAAACGATACTTTGGTGACACTGATTTCGAATTGACTGAATGCAAAGAGGACACAATGATTTGGGCGAGAGACAGATTTTTGCCGTAGGGGGGCAATTTATGAACTGTATTTTTAATTTTTTTTTTTGGAATTGTGAGAAGTCGTGCTGTTCTAAAAAACCTTTTTTTTTTTGAAAGTTTACAAGAGGTTGTTAACAAGAATGCAGATGGCAGGCCAGGAGCTTAATGAATCCGACATCAATTATCCGATATGATTAATTCTACAACTAACAAGGTTAGGAAGCAGACCTTGCATAAGAGAGGAAGGAGGAAAGGGGGGTTAGAACATACGGTATAGGACACACACGGAAACATACAGTACAAACACACCGCCACCCAAACAACGGTTAGACTGGGCAAGGTGGCACGGGCAGTCCAGACCCCAGAAAAGAATGCCGATTGAGGAGATTTCCAACTTCTTAAACATGTAATAAGGTATTGCCTGTTAGGACATAACCTCCAGACTTCTATTGAAACAAACACGTGGAATAAAATCTACGAGTTTAGCGGTAAAAAGGGGTTAAAGAAACACACACTTGCTAAACTAGAAGCCAAGGTAAGGAGCTCTCCACAATGGATATCTCTTTTATGGCACTGTCCCTTTACGTCCGCTGGGCACTGGTCTCCTCAGTGCCAGGTGCCCCCCCCATCTAACCGCTGCTCATGAACAACCAAAAAAATAATAGAAAATAAAGTAGATAAGGTCTACAGCGAGCCATCAATATACCCTTAGATATGATATTGTCTTCTAGTCATGAGTATAACCAAAGCGACTGCATAATTTTTTTCAGATGGTCGGAGAAGCCTAGTCGTATGCCTCGCTACGGTTGTATCAGAGGCGTTGAGAGACCAGGATCGGAGCGTCTGATGGAGGTCGAGATGGTAAAAAAAATATATATATATATTTCACGAGAAGTCACGAAGAGAAAAAATGAACAAAAAGACAAACAAACATTGACATTACAATTTAACATACAAACACGTCTAGGAAAACTGAAAAGGAAGGAATAAAAAACAAAGAGAGAGAGAGAGAAACCATGATAAAAAAGTCCAGTGATCAGAACAAAGGTGAATCGTGCGGGATTTCGAAAGGGTTGATAGGTTATATCACACGTCAGGAATTAGTGACGTAACTGACAGTCTACTAAGGACTTCACTCTTGCTGCTGCTCAGAGACGCAAGCCCTTACTTCTAGTGGCTCTGTGCTTTATTGAACCTTTAATACTAAACAAAGAAGACTGATCAGTGGTAAAAACTATTCTTTTTTTTATATATATTCTGTGTTGTGTAGAAATTTCACCTGCCTCTAGTTACAGTCACTGAGTAATATTCTCGTACCATTTACCTGTAATCAGAGCATGGAGAGTAAAGCTTTGCACATTAAGCCTCTGCTAGGCACACAGGGGCGTCTTGCTGCACCAAGCAATAGCTGCACTAACCTACAGTCACTTCGCCGCTCAGATTCGGTCTCGTATAGTTTAGCGGGGTCGTGAGCAAGTTCAGAAGTCGTCTGGCTGCGTTGCCAAGCTTAGCGTGCTGGCGGCAGGTACCTGAATGGTCTTGTGTTCACAGTCTCTGATGGAGGAGGAGGAGGAGGAGGAGGAGGAGGAGGAGGAGGAGGAGGAGGAGGAGGAGGAGGAGGAAGAGGAGGAAGGAGGAGGAGGAGGAGGAGGAGGAGGAGGAGGAGGAGGAGGAGGAAGAGGAGGAGGAAGAGGAGGAAGAAGAGGAGGAGGAAGAGGAAGGGGAAGAGGAAGGGGAAGAGGAGGAGCTGGGTGGTATAAAAGCATGAATGAAGAGGATGTCGGTGAAGTAGTTTGTTGGTTGAGAATGGAAGCCGCTGGAGAGATGACGAGGATGCAGCGATTGAGAGAAGGGAGGAGGCGAGCGTACCTGAAGGAGGGGAGGTGGGGGGAGCGAGCTTATCTGAAGGGGGAGAGCGAGGGGCGAGCTTATCTGAAGGGGGAGAGCGGGGGGGGGGGCGGGGCCTAAATGAGCGGCATTATCTGCAAGTGGCATGGTGGGACGATTTCCTCTCGGTAGCAGGACAGCATGTCGAAGGGTCTATTATTAGTGAAGATTCTGCATGATGTAGGGGAAGGGGAGGCATTAAAAAATCTAAGTGTCTCGGGTGTTCATATGTCCTGCACTTTCGGTCGTGTGTAGTGGAATGACAAGGAATGCTCGATAGGATATTTTATAAGCATTTGGTAATGTACAACGTGTAAATGGAGATGTCTCGTGGTGTTGGTTTGGCAGCGGGGGGGGGGGGGGGAGTGTGTCGAGAGATGCAGAAGGGGAGAACTATCAGAGTAGAAAAAAGACTTTGATTAGCTTAAGGGGCTTTGTAACAAGGAGGAAAAGAGCTCGAATGAGATGGAGTGTTAGCGATGTTGCAGCATAGGGTCAGGCGTGGGAGCGTGAGTGAAGCATCGCCACGGTCAGGCACCAAGTATAGCAGGAGGCGGAGTGCGGTCCCCAGGCGGCGCTACTGCCTCAACGCGGTCGTTACCTGATCTTGCCGCGTATCCTGGGGTAGCCTGAGTAGCCTGGCGTGGCCATATCTTGGTGGTTCCACATGTAGCCCGGGTAGGCGCCAGGCGTGCCCGGCAGGTAGTGCTTCCCGTAGAAGCCGTAAGCCCCGGTGGGCGTCGGCGTGACCGTGGGGGGCCCCTGGGTGGGAAAGGGCCCGCAGGCGAAGATGGGCGGCCGCTGGCTGAGAAACGCCTCGGGGTCGCCGCCGTCCTGCTGCGCGCGCTCCAGCCCCTCGTAGAACTCCCACAGCCTCTCCGTGAGGATGGTGAGGATGGTGCCGCCGTGGTTCATCTCGATCAGCCGCAGCACCAGGCAGCCGTCCCAGCCCAGGTACTGGATGGCCATCTTGCGCGCGTTGTTGTACAGGTCCTCCTTGCCCACCCGCCGGGTCCGCCACAGGTAGTAGTGCACGAAGGCGATGCGCGAGCAGGTGAAGGTGCGCCACACCCAGATGAGGGCGCTGTAGATGGTCACCGGCAGCAGCAGCGCGAAGAAGAACCAGATGAACGAGAAGATCTTCTCGTTGAACAGGTTGATGGGCAGCACGCACTGGCACGTGTATGTCCTGAGCGAGCCCTGCTGGGCCGCCAGCACCTGGCACAGCGTCTGCAGGGGGAAGCGCGGCGAGGTCCACCACTCCTTCTTGTTGATCAGCTTCTCCACCACCTCGACCCCGTGGAACAAGTACCCTTTGCCCAGGAACACCGTGAGCAAAAAATATTGCATCAAGATGTTGAACACGTACATGATTTTCACAATCATGTACAGAATGAATAAAGAAGAGGAAGGGTTCCCGCCGCAAGCCAGATTGCAATCAAACTTACAGACGGTTCCTGGACAGCACTTTGAAACGCCCATCAGCGTATTAAACTGGTCCAGGAACTCGGCGATAAGTGCGTCGCGGTCTGGGTGGCCGGGCGTGTACTGAGAGATGACCGACACCTTCTTTAGTAAACGTCCCACCTTGATGCCAGAATTTTTTGCCGTCGAGTTCCAGATGGCGAAGGGGATGTAGAAGAGGCCGGCCTCCACCAGCAGGATGATGGGCGCCCACTGGTAGTAGTTGACCTTGATGCGCTCGCCCCGGATGGAGGTGGAGCCGCCCTCCTCGTCGAACGTCACCGAATGCACTCGCGTCACCTGCTCCCGGTCCTCCACGTCCACCGGGATTATGTAATAGGTACTGGCTGTCCAACAGTACGAGTTCACATATCTCGCTTGCGGTTCCGTGAAATACGTGGGCGTGAAGCACTCGATCGGGTCGCCCGCGAACTGCTTCGTTACGAGTGGAAGCGACAGGCATATGAGGATGAGGATGGTGTACTTTCGATTCAGTTTGTCTACCCCGTCGTCGATGGGAACGTTCCCGCCGATGAGATAGTTGCTGAAGTGCAACAGAAACGACATTTTGCCACCGCGCTCTCGACTCTGCGGTCACGTGGAAGAGAGATAAAGAAAGGTGGGTTTTCTGGCGTCTTTGGCCTGCTGCTCCCTTCCAGCACAACGAACCTGCGCTGGTTTTCCGGAGAGCTTTCACGTCGTCAGCACTTCGGGGCTTGATCTCGCTCGAGAGCCGGCAGCCTCCTTCCCAAGCGCTATCTCGGGGACCTAATCCCCACGAATCTATCCTAATCAGAACGGAACAGAGTGGAAAAGAAGAAGAAGAAGAGGAAGAAGGAGAAACTTTCATCTTCACTGCATTTCCCTTCCGTTTCGCCAGTGTCATGTCATTCGAATCTCCCGACGGAATAGAAAAATACGAAAACGAAACAGAAGACGAAGCAACGAATCTCAAAAAAGTAAAGGAAAGAAATTAACAAGGAAAAAAAACTAATAATAATTACAGAATCGAAAGAACTGAGGTATAGCTTCCACTCGTAACTTGCATCACTTCACTTGACGTCTTGTTTTAAAGCTTTGCAAATGGCACCGCGCTCTTCACTTCAGCTTAGTACGTCTTATCCACACTGTCAACAGATCCTATCACAGTCTGGCTTCAGACACTGTGTCACTTTCCTCTTCCTCTCCCTCTCTCTCTCAATCTCTCTCCTCTCTTCTTTTGACACACTCCCTCTGTTTATCTATCTTTTCGGTATCTTCTCGCTTCTCTCTCTTCAATCTTTTATTTATATTCTTCCTCGACACTTTTTTTTTTTTTTCTTTTTCTTTTTCTCTTGTTTTCTCACTTCACGCCCTACGTATAACCACTCAAAAATAACGGAACGATTTGCTTTGTCTCACGCACCTCGATTCCTCGACTTTCTCTTAATATTCTTTTTTTCTCACTTATTCGCACACTTATTTCGGAAGTGGGGCGTAGAGACTCGACACCGAAAAGGGGAAAAGATAAAACAAGATAAAGAGAGGGATGAGTGTAACGGAGAGAGAGCTGGCAGTGACGAGCACGAGGCCAAGGGATGTGCTGTGCCTTCGTCTCCTTGTTTCGTGGTTGCTCTCACCTGCGGGAACGTGAGAAATCAGTTTTAGAATCTTGAAGATGGAGGGAAATATGATGAGGACGAAGAGGGTAGTGAGGGGAATGAGGGTGATGAGAAGATGAGGCAAGCGAATGCATAACATGTCTAAGCGGATGATGGCGGGCGGGTTTTGTGATTTTCATACGATATGTTTGTGATTTCGAGAAAAGGGTTGAGGGGACAGGTTGCAATGATGCACAGCTTTGCATGCGAAATTCCCGGAGTGCATGAGATACAATAACAAAGGATAAAAAGAAGCACAAACATAAATATCCAGGTCGTTTTAATAACATGAATGATAATATACCCCTTGCTCTATCACAGGAGACAATTCCCGTTAACCCGGGTAGGTTTGCAACAGCGGTGAGAATAGCGCGTGCTATCTCGCCCCGATGCAATCACTTTACGGCTCACAATGGAGACCTATGATGGAAACCTGGGGAGCTTGTTGATAAAGCTCACTTACCCCCAATGAACGTCGGGACTAAACGGAGCGCGGCTGAGACTCACTTCCCGGACCGCCACGCCGAGCGAACCTGCAACAAAACGCCACGTTGGAACCCAGGCAGACATTCAGACATTCGCCAGCCACGTTGCTCTTGATATAAATTGCAGCCGCGGGGGAGGGGGGGTCTGTGTGGGGGCGGGGGAGGAGGAGGAGGAGGAGGGGGAGGAGGGAAGGGATCCAGAGAACCCCAGGCTCTCATTCTGGGCCTCACAAATACGTCATTAAGGAGCCCAATGGAGCCTCGCCTCATTGTAAGAGAGATTGGGATAAACGGAAGACTTTGCCACACGAAAGGCTGCTCCCAGGAGGGTAAGAATGCGTGGTGACAGTGGGTGATCGTTCCCCGGTTTGCGTCTTCGGCTGAAATAGGTGCAGCTGTTTTACGAGAGAGAGAGAGAGAGAGAGAGAGAGAGGGAGGAGGAGAGAGAGAGAGAGAGAGAGAGAGAGAGAGAGAGAGAGAGAGAGAGAGAGAGAGGAGGGAGGGAGGGAGGGAGAGAGGGAGGGAAGGAGGGAGGGAGGGAGAGAGAGAGAAAGAGAAATAAAAATAAAAATAAGAATAGAAATAAAAATAAAAATGAAAACGAAAACGAAAACGAAAAAGAAAAAGAAAAAGAAAATGAAAATGAAATAAAAAAAAATGAAAATGAAAATGAAAATGAAAATGAAAATGAAAAAAAAATACAAACAAAAAGAAAAGAAAGAAGAAAAAAAGAGAGAAAGAGAAAGAGAGAGAAAATCTGAAACAGTGCCTTAATACCCCCCCCCCCCCACCCAGCCCCAGTTTCACGCCTTCATCTCTTTCTAGCATCGATAGGCGTTGTCCCCCATACTTCGCAGCACGATCTCAAATAACACCAAAGACAAACGATGATTAATGTGCTTCTATCACTACGATAAGATGATAAAACAGTATAAAGACTGATGCAAGAGCGATTAGAGAGTGTTAACGATCCCATCAATTATTCAGTCGATGAGACATGCTTGAAAAGACCAACAGCTGAATGACACTATTATACATAATCACGTCATTATTGGCCACCTGGATTGATGGACATAATTAACTCTCGGAAAAAGGAAGCACTGTTGTGTGTATTGATTAGCTGGGAAAGCACATTGATAGAAGGTATGAGTGTGAATGGGTATTTTCATAGGGCAAGAGGTGTGTTTGTTGCACTGTGAAGATATGCATTATCTTTTCTATATTTGTTGCAATTAATACGATTTAGAGATTGACATAGAGGTACAGCTTACAACTAACGAAAAACATGGATGCAGAAAGTTTGCGGCACTATATACACAAAAAGATTTTATATGGTGTTAGAATTTTTTTTTTTCATATTATTGATGCTTATAGTAACTCATGCATAAATATAGATAGATAGGCATAGATATAACTATATGTTTTTTGTATTAACTCAGAATATGATGAATAATAAGGAAACATAAACACACACACACACACACACACACACACACACTCACACACACACACACACACACACAAGCAACACAAATACACATCTATTCATTCAACAGACCGACTCGACTTTGAACCCCCAATGAAACGTATCTCGTATTTGCCTTTAACCCCGTATATAGTTTGACCCTCTGCTATATATAGAAAGGACTGGAGAAGGCCAGGAAGACGTCCCTTTAAAATCTTGTTATGGTACTCAAAGTGAGAACTGAGTTGGGACACTTGAGTGAAGGAAACTCTCCCTACCTGTACAGGAAGGATTCTTGGTACTTTTTCTGAACCACTGATCATTATGATTATCCGAAATAAAGCTTGCTATATATATACATGCATATATATATATATATATATATGCATATATATATATAATATATACATGTATATATAATATATGCATATATATATATATATATAATATATGCATGTATATATAATATATGCATATATATATATATAATATATATATATATATATATATATATATATATATATATATATATACATATATATATATATATATATGAATGGTAAAACACTCGTCCATGTAGATACTTTGGCAGAAAAACCCATACTGCAAAACTAAATCTAGTTTTTGCATTTTGGGTTTTTCTACCATATATATATGTGTATGTGTGTATTGTATGGTCTACATACACACACACACACACACACACACACACACACACACACACACACACACACACACACACACTCACTCACACACACACACACACACACCTGCACCTCTGCATAAACATGTGTGCGTGTGCCTGTTCGGAGGCACGTGTCCGGCCGCCTGAGCGAAGGACTGCTGATCTTAGCAACATGTAAACAGAACTTTCGCCACTGACTTTACCTTTTCTTTATCCTTGACGCGCATTGCTCTCTTGGTGTCGGTAAACGTCCATTTTGGAGCTATTTATATTTTCTATGGCTTGCAAAATGTATGTGCAAAGATCCAGGAAGATTTGTGCATTTATTGTTTTTTCCGAGAGAGAGGATTAAGAGAAAAGAGAATCTTTCGGATATCGTGTAGACGATTGGATCACTTCGATTTAAAAATAAAAAGAGGAATCTAATCCTAATATTATAAACGAGATTCGAGAATCAACAAAACAAGGTGAAATATAAACAAAACAAAACAAATAAAACATACAAGAAACGAAAAAGGAAAACCGGTTAAAAAAAAAAGAGAACAAAGTATACGACTTGTTTCTTTTTTCGCACCGAACGCCCCAGGCTTCCGCTTCAAGGTGTACGAGTCTTAAGGTTTCTCCGCCCAATAAGGTCCTTTGCGCCTCCGAGCACTTCACTGCCTCCACGAGCCACAACAGAGAAGCCTGTGTGTTGCTGCGCCGCGTCTCGACAACAAACTAAACTACCCAAAAACCACGCGCGCCGAAGCCGAAGTCGACGCCACCGCCGCCGCCGACGCCGCGCCCCCCCCACGATGCGTCCGAAAGCGTGTCTGAGGAGGCGAGCGCGGGTTCGTGTCTCAGGCTTCGGAGGCGACTGTGCCTTCGACGAGGGACAATGGCCGGCTGACCTCTCCCCTCGTCCCCCCCCCCCCCCGCCTCTCCTAAGCTGTACTCGCGCCGTCCGCACGTGACCTCCTCGCATTGTTGCCGTGCGAACGCTATTTTTAACGCGGGGAGAAAGGAAAGGAAGGAAAGCGGGTTTTGCTACGTCTCGGGGGGTTTCTGGGGGGGGGGGGGGGAGATGCCCTTCTGTGATACTGCACAAACACACAGGCTTACGCACACACACGTATCGATACCTATGGATATTTGCATACACACACACACACTCTGGCTAGGTATGTATATATGTATATATGTATATGTGTATATATATAAATGTCTATTTATAAATGAACACACACCAAACACATGTATATATACATACACACACATGTATACATATATATATATATATATATATATATATATATATATATATATATGTATATATATATGTATATATATATATATATATGTATATTATATATATATATCATACATAAAACACACACACACACACACACACACACACACACACACACACACACATATATATATATATGTATATATATATATTTTTTTTTTCTTCAACTGGCTTTTCCATGTTCATCATGGGTCGCCGGTGCGGATTTTCTTGTATCCGCATCTTCACTACGGTTTGGCACGTTTTTACGACCGGATGCCCTTCCTGCCGTCAACCCTCCCCATTCATCGGGGTTGAATTGGGACCGGCACGGAACATGCCACTGGACTGTGGACTCCCATGACGGTAGACAATCGAGGTGAAGTTCCTTGTCTAGGGGAACAACGCGCCGGCCGGTGATTCGAACCCTCGAACTCAGATTGCCGTCGTGACAGTCTTGAGTCCGATGCTCTAACCACTCGGCTACCACGGCCTATGCATATATATATATATATATTATATTATATATATGTATGTATATATATATATACGTATATATAATATAGTAATACTATATATACGTATATATATGTTACGTATATATATTACGTATTTTATATATATATATATATATATATATATATTATATATACAATATATAATATACGTATATTGATATATACGTATATATAATAATATATATATTATATATATGCCTATTTATTTATGAATAGATGTATACAAACACACACAAGTGATTCAAATCCATCATTTCGTATTGATCTTTTTTTTTCGATTGTTTACTTGCCCGCCAGTGCTTGTTGACTTAAATACTCTTAATGGGTATAATCAAACCCGTCTACATTTTACTGAAGCATGTAATGACAGGTCTTTATTTCTACGTCTAAATATCCCAAAATATATCACCAACATAAGTAATACGTCTTGAATATCGGTCTCAGAAAACACGTCTCAGAAAAGGGACAATTGGCAACTCGAGCACTGGAAGACTTCGATTCGGTTTTTACTTATTCTAATAATCAGATACTTAATACTTATACTTACATATACTTTTATATTCAAACTTTG
>NC_051386.1:62788978-62791478 GCF_015228065.2 Penaeus monodon | reverse complement strand
TTCTGGTTTCTCTTATATTTTCTCTTTTTCTGTTTTTTCTTCTTACACTTTTCTCCTGTTTTCTCTTATATTTTCTCTTCCTCTCTCTTTTATCTTCTCTTCTCTCTTCTTATCTTTTCTCTTCATCTTTTTTATCTTCTCTCTTTTATCTTCTTCTCTCTTTCCTCTTCTCTTTAAACTTACTTCTTCTTCACGTTTCTTCTTTGCTTTCTCTTTATTTTCTTTTCTCTACTCTCTTCTCTTCTCTCCCTTTTATTTTGTCTTCTTCCACTTCTCTCTTTTCTCCTCTTCTCTCATCTCTCCTCTTCTCGTTTCTTCTGTCTTCTTTCTTCTCTTTTCTCTCCTCTCTCCTATTTTCTCTTTTCTCTCTTCCTTTTCTTTCTCTCTCTGGTGTCTATTTCCTTTTTATCATTTCTCTCTCTTTCCTCACTTCCTCTCATATTCGTGTTTGTTTCCTCTCTTATTCTCTCGCTTTTTCTCCTTCCTTTCGCATCATTTCTTGCTTTTTGCGTCTATTTCTGTCTTTTATTCCCCTCTTTCCCACTTCCTTCTTTTCATTTCTTTTGGTTATTTCTTCTTCCATTCTCTCTCTTTTCCCACGTTCTTTCTCCTCATTTCTTTCTATTTCTTTCTCTTTCCCTCTTTTCGTTATCTTTCCCATTCTCCTTTCTACTCTTTCTTGTCATCTTATTCTCCTCTCTTTTCTTATCCTCTTCTACGTTACGCCATTCCCTTCTTTTCTTTTTTTCTCTTGTCTGTGTCTTTTTCTTTTCTATTTTTTCCCCTCTGTTCGTCTACGTCGTTCCAATCTCTTTCAGTCTCTTTTATTCAATTTTCTTTTCTTTTCTCTTTTCGTTTTTCCTATCCCCGCTATTCTTCTCTCTCTTTCTCTCCTTTTATTGCCTACTTTTTCTCTCTTCTGTTCCTTTTCTGCTTCCTCTTCGCTTTTAATTGCTTTCCTTTCGCGTCTGTTCCGTTCTATTCTCTCTTTCTCTCCGATTATCTATTTCGCTCCTCTCTTTTATCAGTCACTTCCTTCTATCTCCATTCTTCCTTTTATGTCTATTTACTTTTCCCTTTCTTCTTAATCGCTTCCCCGTCATCTCCTTCCTGTTCTTCCCTATTCCTTCCTACTTCCCTCTTTCTTTCCATTTCTCTCTGTGTCCTCTCTTTCGTACGCCTTTTTCTCTTGGTTTCCTACCTTTCTTTCATTTTCTTCCCCTTCATTTATTATTCTCTTCCATTACCCTAATCATCTTCATCTCCTTTGATTTCTATTTTTCTTTAATTTTATCCCCTTCTATTTGTATATATCTATTCTCCTATTCCTCTATTCATCCTCCTCCCTCTCCTTTCACATTCTTTATTCTATATTTGTTAATCATTCATCTTCAGTTTAATTGAATTTTATATTTTCTTTCCCAAACTTCTCACAACTCGAAGAAGACGAAAAAAAAAAAAAAAATTCTTATATCTCTCTCATAAAAAAAAAAAAAAAAAATCTTATATCTCTCTCATAAATATAAAATTAATAATAAAAAAAAAAATCTTATATCTCTCTCATAAATATAAAATTAATAAAAAAAAATTCTTATATCTCTCTCATAAATATAAAATTAATAATAAAAAAAAAATTCTTATATCTCTCTCATAAATATAAAATTAATAAAAAAAAAAAATCTTATATCTCTCTCATAAATATAAAATTAATAAAAAAAAAATCCTATATAAGTACATTCTTTAATAAAAAAAAAAATAATTAATGATTAAAAAAATCATATAAATCTAAGAAATCTAAGAAATACTTAAAAAAAAACCGGAAAGTAACAAAACCAAGAAATTAAAAGGTAAAAAAAAGAAAAAGAAAAAAGGAAACAACGACAAAACAAACAAATAAAAATAAAAATAAAATAAAAGGTAAAAAAAAAAAAAAGGAAACCAAAAAAATAAAGGTAACAACAACAACAAAACAGCAACAAAACCAAAAAAAAAAAAAGCAACAAAACCAAAAAAAAAGAAAAAAAAGCAACAAAACCAAAAATTAAAAGGTAAAAAAAAAAAAAAAAAAAAAAAAAATATATATATATATTACAGTAAAAGGTAAAGAAAAAAAGCAGAAACAGAAAAAAAAACAGTAAAAAAAAAAAAAACAGAAAGAAAAAAAAAGAAAAGAAACAGAAACAAACAACAAAACCAGAAAAAATTACAGTAAAAGGCAAAAGGTAAAAACAGCCAAAAAAAAAAAAAAAAAAAAAAAAACTTCTTAGAGATGTGTCCACTAAGGAAGTTTCCTCGACGGCGCCTTGTAATTGGAAAACTTCCTGAAGTTTATCTTTAGCGTAAACATTGGAAAAGCGACGGACACTTGGATCAAGAGGGGGAGGGGGGGGGAGGTAAGAAAATTGCCTGTGAAGTGGATACATATGTATGTGTGTTGTGTTGAGTGTATGTGCGGATACACTCCCATGCGTTCACTTTTTATGTACAACTAGTGCACAGC
>NC_051386.1:62778751-62786251 GCF_015228065.2 Penaeus monodon | reverse complement strand
TCTCTCGACGGCTCTTGAATATTCACGTCTGAAGAATTGCTTTTGCTCGGTCCTCCATTTCGAATTTTAGGGTAGTTTTCGTTTTACGTTTTTCACTTTTTTCTTTTCTGTTCTCTGTGGTCTGTAGGTTTTTTTTTTTTCTTTCTTTTTCTTTGGTATGTGTGTTTTCTGTTTTTAGTCTGTGTTTTTTGTAGCTATGTTTTCTTTCGTCTCTGTAGTTTGTATTTTTCCTAATCTTTTCTACGCTTTGCATGTTTTTTATGCTTTGTTTGTTTTCTTTCTTTTTTTGTGCTTTGTATGTTTCCTAATCCTTTCTATGTTTTGCTTGTTTTCTTTCAAGTTTCTTCTTTCTCCTGTTCTATATGTTTTATTCTGTATTTTCTTTCGGTCCTCTATTCCGACTTTTCTGGCTTTCTCCCTTTTCGTTTTTTTTTCTATATTTTCCAATTTTCTGTGTTTAATTTCTTTCAACAGTTCCTAATCTTTTTTCAATTTTTTCTTCCATTCCTCCATTTGGATTTTCTCCGCTTCCTTTCTTTCTCTCTTTCTTTCTTTCTTTCTTTCTCTTTTTTTTCTTCTTTTTTTGGGGGGATTTCATTTTCGAGTTTATGTGGCTAGAATTTCTTCTCTCTCTCTCTCTTTCTCTTTTCGTGCTCTTGAGTAGCTACAGGATAACATAACAATATGTGTTGTATACATATATAAATATGTTAATTTACATTTTGTGGAAAATCTTTTATTTCATTCTAATAAAAAAAGATAAATTGTGGGCTGGAACTGAGGCGCATGGAGGACTGTTCATGGTGATATTTTCACTTAAGTGTATAACGATTTCTAGTTTATACGCTTATATACCTTTCCGTCTGTCTGTCTGTCTACTCTGTCTTTGCGTGCTGTGTGTGTGCGTGTGCGTGTGCGTGTGCGTGCGCGTGCCTGCCTGCCTGCCTGTCTGTCTGCTCTGTCTGTCTGTCTATTCAACCCTGATCTATGGCTAGAACTTCTCTATCTGAATACAAGGGAGTACGTGTCTTAGGTCTGTGGTCTCGCCCTTCTAGGTACCCCCGCAGTGGAATCAGGTGGACCAGTAGTGCGATATATTTGTGTGCCTTTGATTGTTCTTTCGTTTATTTGTGTGTGTATGTGTGTGTGTGTGTGTGTGTGTGTGTGTGTGTGTGTGTGTGTGTGTGTGTGTGTGTGTGTGTGTGTGTGTGTGTGTGTGTGTGTGTGTGTGTGTGTTTATGATTATGTATGTTCCTCTGTTTTTCGCGTATATTTGCCTCATTCATGGGTAAGCATGTACCTGCTGTGGGTTGTGATAATGAAGTGAGTTGTGATACTTATGTGAGTTGTGAGTGCCATATTGTGATGCCGCCATATACAGGATATGATGACAATATTATCGTACCTATATTGTGATAATTATATGATTATATTATATATATACTGCCTTTTGTGTGATATGTTACACCATGTGAAATATAGAAGATTATGTTTAGTTTATATTGCTGTGTAGCATATCGCCTATGTAAAAGAGTGAGATTCTCTGTACAATTTGTAGAGTACAATATTTTATTTTGTCTCTGTAGTCACACATCTGGCAGTAGCACTCTCGGGCAGAGCTGACGCGTGGTGCACAAGACTATGAAGAGCTCTCTTTTATTTTTGTCAGAGCTGATCTACAATGAACCTACTTTAGTTTTAATTGGTGTGTTCTTCTCCCTCAAGCATCGTAGAGAAACACCAAACAAACATATATACGAACACGACACAGTGAGTATACAAACATGGCGCAGTGATCCAGTTATTCAGTTCTGACGCCAGCCTCATGCCCCGTTCCCCTCGTGGCCTGTCGCCTGCCCGTGCCTCCTCCACCCTCGTGGCCGCTCAGTAAATAACCGCTCAGGAGTGATTTTCATTAGTGCAGTGAATTGTGGTGTTATAGTGTTGTGCTGTGGCTATAGTGTTTAGTGCAGTGCTATATTTAGCAGAATGAGGGAGCCGAATCGAAGCATATTGAAGATTGTAGGAGCGAGACATATTCCTGCGCTCTCTGCGACGCTTCGTGAGCGACTGATTCTCTCGCGTCGCGGCTCGCCTACCCGCACGTGCCCGGCGTGACGTCACGGCACTGCCACGCACACACACTCACTCCCCCACACTGCATGGACGGAATTTCACCGGATTTGCGCTGAATTTGCTTTATTATCTTCACACCCTTACCACGGTACCATGGGTACAGGAAAGAAACCGCAAGAGGCCAGTGAGAGCGACCCGGAGAAACCAGACTCTAGCCTTGAAGAGTCTGAAGGAGCCAGTGCCAGCATCCCACCTCCCACAGATATTACTACATTGCTCCAGTGGATAATACAGAGGGATGAAAAGAGGGAAGAAGCACGTCGGAAGGAGGAGGAAGATCGTTACAGGCGAGAAGAAGCCCGTCGGAAGGAAGAAGAAGCCCGTCGGAAGGATGAGGAAGCTGCCCGTTTTCAGGAGCTGATACTTCGCCTCACTCCCCAGCAGCCCGTAGATTCAACTGCGAGTTCGCCAGTGAGCAATTCTGCTGCATCCAACGCTTCTCACACTCCGCCGACCCCGAAGGCAACAATCCAACCTCCGAAAGTATTACCAGCCGATGCGAGTCCCCAACATTTCCGGGAATGGAAGCGCGAATGGTCTGATTATGCTGTCATGGTGGATCTCCTCAGTCTGCCATCATCAAAGCAGCATATACAGCTACGCATGTGCCTTACACCTGAGATGCGACGGGTGCTGGAGCACAAGTTAAACGTGCCCGCAGACCCAACATGCTCAGTAGATGATGTACTGACAAAGCTCGAGGAGCATATAAAAAATGCCAGTAATGAGGCGCTGCGACGGAAGGCCTTCTCCGAGTGCAAGCAAGCAGACGGCGAGTGCTTCGATGACTTTTGGATACGGCTGAAAATCTTGTCACAGGAAATAGACCATTGCAAGGCTCAGGACCATACATGCTGTGAGCAGTGGATGAAACACGGCATATTAATGGGTATGAGGAACTTACCCAGAAGCTCATTCAGATGGACTGTTCAACGACATTGCAAGATGTTTTGGAGAAATGCAGGTCTCATGAATCATCAAAGACAGCATCATCTGCTTTGAGGGACACAGTTTCATCACGCGCTGTTTCTCAATATAAAAGAGATAAAAAGGCTGCCCTGAAGCAGAAGTCTAAGATGAGACCAAGCTCACCTTTGCCTAGTAAAGTCTGCAACTGCTGTGGTCGTCAACATGAAAAAGGTCTATGCAGAGCCACTACTTCCACATGCCGTGCTTGTGGCAAGAAAGGCCATTGGAATTTTACTGCAAAGTGTCCTGCCAGGAATGCCAGATGTAAGGTCTGCAATCGGCAGGGACACTATAATAAATGCTGCCCAAAGAAACGGAAGGCTAAGAAGACAAAAGAAGAGGACACAAACCAAACCTTGAAAGTAGTAAGTTCTGTATCCCCTTCAGTGTCACATGCCAGGAGTGTCACCTCTACTGCACGACCTAAACCTCAGCCTTCCCCTAAAGTCCGCGTATCTATTCGGCATAATGATTCATCAGGTAGTCTTGCCATCATCCCTTACACAGACACAACTGTCATTGGACTCAAGCATCTTAGTAGTCTTGGACTTTCGAAAGAAGACTTGACACCAGCAGCAGAGACAGTGTACTACAATGCAGATGGGTCACATATGCCACCAGTGGCTCGATCATTTTGTGGAACCATCACCTATGGCGACCGTTCGACTACATGTTGGACTGATGTACAGCCTTCGCTTACGACCCCGCTGCTCTCTTGGAAGGAGTGCATGGATTTGGGGATTGTTCTGGACTATTTCCCCAGACAGATGTCGGATGTGCACATGGCCAATCGAGTCCATGGTCCGGATAGTACGCCAGTATTGAACCCCTCTCAGTTGCTGCCTTTATCGCTGGACCAGTTGAAGTCACCTGAAGAAGCAAGGAAGTATTTCCTGCATCAGTATGCAGACGTCTTGGTGAAGAAGGACGACTTGCAGTCAGGGCCACTCAAGACGATGATAGGCCCACCCATGAGAATTCATCTGCGGGATAATGCGACGCCCTTCGCGATTCACACCCCAAGAATGATTCCTTTGGCTTTTCAGGAACCAACGAAGAAGGAGCTTGAGTCATTAGTGACCCAAGGCATCTTGAAGCCAGTAGAGGATGAACCATCAGATTGGTGTCATCCAATGGTTGTTGTCCCAAAAGTGAATGGTGGTGTTCGTATTACCACTGACCTGTCAAAACTCAACAGGCAAGTCTCTCGTCCTGCCCACCCTTCTCCGACGCCATTTACAGCCATCAGAAGTATCAGTCCACGGTCAAGATTCTTCACAACTGTGGATGCTCTTTGTGGTTATTGGCAACTACCCCTGCATGAGGACGATCAACACCTGACTACATTTATCACTCCTTATGGACGTTTCAGGTATTGTCGTGGCCCCATGGGTTTTGCTGCAACAGGAGACGCCTTTTGTCTCCGAGGTGACAGGGCACTTCAGGGAGTGACGAACTGCATCAAAGTTGTGAATGACATTCTCCTACATGATGAGGACTACATCTCACACCTTCAACGTGTAAATGAAGTCCTGTCAAGGTGTTGTCAGCACGGGATAACACTTAATGCAGAGAAGTTCATTGTGGCTGCATCTGAGGCCAGCTTCTCTGGGTACAAACTATCAAGATATGGTATTGAAGCAGACCCCTGCGAACTTAACAGATCTTCGGTCATTTATGGGCTTGGTAAATCAACTGGCTGAGTTTACACCCAAGATTTTGACCACTGCAGCGCCGCTCCGCCCACTGATGAGTCCAAGAAGAGCTTTTACTTGGACAGCGGACCAAACCAAAGCTTTTATTGACACTAAACAAGCTTTGTCAAAGCCACCCATACTCGCGACGTTTGATCCAGCTCTTCCTACCATTCTGCAGACCGACGCCTCTAGACTCTATGGCCTCGGCTATGTGTTGCTGCAGGACCACGGTGCTGGAAGATACAAGATGGTGCAATGTGGATCTCGTTTCTTGACGGACACAGAAACACGGTATGCGACCATCGAATTGGAAATGCAAGCTGTCGTTTGGGCTATCAGCAAGTGCAAGTTCTATCTTCGTGGACTTCAGCACTTCAGTTTGATGACAGATCACCGTCCATTGGTTCCTATTTTGAACCATTATTCTCCAGCGCATGAAGGATAAAATCGCACCCTACATTTTTACTGCAATGTGGCGTGCAGGTAAGGAGTTGTGCATTCCTGATGCCCTCTCCCGGTCACCTGTGAGTCACCCAACGGTGGAAGATGGTATCTTCAATACTGAGATGGACACTTCTGTCAAGATTGCGGCTTTGCATGCTGTCAAGTCTGTTCAAGCATCAGACGCTATAGACGAGCAAGAGGATCTCTTCATGGAAGAATTGCGTATGGCTGCATCTAAGGATGCCTCATATGAAGAACTGCTTCATCATGTAAAGTCAGGGTTCCCCAATGACCGCTACAACCTGCCAAGTACCCTGCGTCCGTACTGGAAAATTCGCAATGAGTTGTACAACGATGGTGACTTGGTGCTGTATGGACCTAGAGTGGTTGTCCCTGCTTCTTTACGCCGTAGCACCCTGGCTCGCCTGCATGATTGCCACTCTGATGTAGAAGCTACTAAGTGTCGTGCACAGCAGACAGTCTTTTGGCCAGGCATTAATGCAGACATAGTGAATACTGTTCGTGCCTGTGAGCCATGCCAGCGCCTACAGCCTAGTCAGCAACAGGAACCGCTGCTGTTAGAAGACAAACCCACAAGATCATTCATGTCTGTATCAGCTGACTTTTTTAGTGTTGCTGGAGAACACTTTTTGGTGTATGTTGACAGACTTTCTGGATGGCCTGTTGTCATCCCGTGTGGAAATAATGCAACAAGTGCTTCAACGATTAGAATCTTTCGGCACATGTTCCGTGATCTTGGTGTCCCCGTTCGCCTGCGCACCGACGGTGGACCCCAGTTCTCCAGCCGAGAATTTGCAACCTTTCTTCAGCGATGGGGAGTGTGTCATGTCATGTCAAGTCCCCATTATCCACAGTCCAATGGGCATGCAGAGGCTGCTGTGAAGAAAGTCAAGTATCTGATCATGAAGACAGCACCAAACGGGAATATTGACTGTGAGGAGTTCGACAGAGGCTTACTGGAATTGCGTAACACTCCAAATTTCACTGGTCGTTCTCCTGCTCAAGTTCTGTTTGGTATGCCCCTTTGCTCCTGTGTGCCTGCCCACTCTAGTGCCTTCATGAAGGAGTGGCAGACCAAGGCTGAAGACTGCGACCGTCGTGCTGCAGTACGAGCCAAGGACGTGAAGACCCGCTATGACACTCGTGCCCACTTACTTTCCAAGTTAACAGTTGGGGCGCATGTGCGAATCCAGGATCCCACATCCAAGCGTTGGGATAAGGTTGGCACTGTCATGGGTATTGGCAAATTTCGTGATTATCACATCAGGCTTCCAAGTGGCCGTATACTATGGCGCAATCGACGCTTCTTGCGCCCTACACAGCTCATGATTGGACACTCAACTGATTTGGAAGAACAGCTGTCAGATGATGCACCTGGATCTTCCGCCCCATCTGTGCCTGTTGAACCTCGACGTTCGGAACGTATCAAATCGAAGTCCGTTCAAGACTCCCGCTAGTGAACGTAAAGGGGGGAGGGAGATGTGGGTTGTGATAATGAAGTGAGTTGTGATACTTATGTGAGTTGTGAGTGCCATATTGTGATGCCGCCATATACAGGATATGATGACAATATTATCGTGCCTATATTGTGATAATTATATGATTATATTATATATATACTGCCTTTTGTGTGATATGTTACACCATGTGAAATATAGAAGATTATGTTTAGTTTATATTGCTGTACAAATACAAACACCTTCCACCTACCCACTTAATAACGTATAAATCATTTTATATATGTGGTTGTGTAGATAATTTTTTTTTTTCATTTTGTCCCTGAATAAAACTTGAAATCATGATTTAATCGGATTATGAAACCAGGAAATCATTCAATATTGTACAAGCAGCATCACCTCTGGCTCTGCAGATCAATGCTCTTCATCACGACTTACCTGGAAACGTAACCTGGCATCCAATATGAAGCCCCGGATCCATTAAGACTCTTAAGGTTTTAATATCGTGAATATATATTGATATCAATGTAATAAGGAGCTAAATTCATACTGAAATCGCATATTCATGTCACACGTATAAGGGTATAATGATATAATGCTGTTATGCGAATACATCAGTGGTATAAACACCAGTTTTGGTATGCATTTTTTTTTCGTCTGCAACGTGGAATGGTTGGAGAGGCATTAACAACACAATAGTTTTTTTTTTTTTTTAGTTTTGGTTATTTCCTTATAATTTCACTTGTGAAATTCAGAATACAAACCTGCATAAAAAT
>NC_051386.1:62765356-62778651 GCF_015228065.2 Penaeus monodon | reverse complement strand
TTCCTGCCCTGAAAAAGTCCCGAGTCTTTTGGTGTTTTCATTGTCTTTTTTTTCCTTTTTTCTCTTCTGTCTATCTGTCTTTCTGTTTTTTTTCTTTTCTTTCTCTTTCTCTCTCTCTCTGTCTGTTTGTCTGTCTGTCTCTCTTTCTTTCTCTCTCTCTCTCTCTCTCTCTTCTCTTTCTCTTTCTCTTTCTCTTTCTCTTTCTCTTCTCTTTCTCTTTCTCTTTCTCTTTCTCTCTCTCTCTCTCTCTCTCCTTCGTTTCTCTGTCTCTCTCTCTCTGTCTCTCCTTCTCTTTCTCTTTCTCTTTCTCTCTCTCCTTCGTTCTCTGTCTGTCTGTCTGTCTGCCTGTCCCTTTCTCTCTCCTTCTCTCCCCACCTTTTTATATCTGTGATTAATTATATCGCGGTTAAATGTCTCGCAAGAATGAGAGTAGTAACGTGTGAACAGAGAATGAATATTATATATTATTTAAGAGTTATGAAGAAAACATTACAACCCCCCCCCCAAAAAAAAACAAAAAAAACGTTCCCACAAATTTTTATAGGTTTATGAGAACCGAAAATTCACGTCATCATTTCCGTGTACAGGAAAACGTTCAATAAATCAGAACGTTTTTTTTTTTTTTTTTTTTTTTTATGGCCGGCCAATGGAAGCGATAACACGACTTGAATTATCATATTTGGAGGAAGTTTTACGTAGACAGGAATTCCAACGCTTAATATAACTTCCTTATAAGGACTTCCACGTGGGGGGGAGGGGGAGGGGGAGGGGGAGAGGGCTGGTCAATAAATCCTGTTTATAATTTAATCAAATCATCATCTTAAGTGACCTAAAAAAGAAGAAAAAGGAAAAATGAGAAAAGAAGAGAAGAAAAGAAGAAAAAGAAAAGAACAAAAAAAAAAAAAGAAAAGAAAAAGAAAAGAAAAAAAGAAAGGAAAAAGAAAAGAAAAAACGAGAAAAATAAAAGAAAAAAAAATAACGAAAAAACAAAAGAAAAAGAAAAAGATTAAAAAAAAGAAACAAAAAAAAAACAAAAAAGAAAGAAATAAACGAAGAAAAGCAAAAAAGAAAGAAGAACGAAAGAAGAAAGAAAAAACGGACCTCCTACGAGCCTCGCATACCTTCTTACGAAGAGGACCTCGCGTTCTTCCCCGCTTCTGACTCACTTTTCCCCGGGCTCCCAAGCGCTCCAGCTCGAGGTGAACTCTCTCGTCACGCCTCGCAAGTGATGGACAAGGTCATAGACGCGACGAGTGGCCCATTCACGTGGCTTCGCTCCTATTTTCTGTGTGCCGCGGAAGAGGTGGAGTCTCATCGAAGGGAATTGTTAATGGGGGTGGGGAGTTGGCATTGGATGGAAATTGTCGAAATTAGGGGTGGGATTTGCGAAATTGGATGAAATTGAGTTGGGATGGATGTTTTGCGAAAATTGGGGGAGGAATGTTGCAGCATTGGGATGGAAAATTGTTGCGATTGGGGTGGGGAATTGTTGCGAATTGGGGGAATGGGGATGTTGCGAATTGCAAGAAAGAAATTGTGTGTTGATGAAAATGATGTTGCGAATTGAGTGGATGTACCATTGGAAAATTGTAGCGAAGAAGAGGTGCGGATTGTGCGAATTGGAGTGGGGATGTTGCGAATTGAGAGAGAAATTGGGGCTCTGGCGAGATGTTTTCAGCGAAGGGCTGGCATTGCGCATTGATGGAATGTTGCGAATTGGGGCTGGGGCTTTTTGCGAATTGGGGTGGGCGAGTTGCAATTGGATGGAATTGTGGCTGGGAGGATGTTGTTGCGAATTGGGGATGGGGACTGTGCGAATTGGGGGTGGGGATGTTGCGAATTGGGATGGGAAATTGTGTGTTGGGATGGATGTTGTTGCGAATTGGGGGTGGGGATTGTTGCGAATTGGGGGTGGGGATGTTGCGAATTGGGATGGAAATTGTGTATTGGGATGGATATTGTTGCGAATTGGGGGTGGGGATGTTGCGAATTGGGGGTGGGGATGTTGCGAATTGGGATGGAAATTGTGTAGTGGGATAGAAATTGTTGCGAATTGGTGGGTGGGGATTGTTGTTGAATTTGGTTGGAAATTGGAGGTAGGAATGTTGGTAATTGCGATGGAAATGTTGCGAATTGGGAGGAAAATGCTACAAATTGAGGGTGGAAATGTTGCAAATTGGGATGCGAACTGGGAGAGAAATATTGCGAACTGAGCTGGAAATGTGGTGGGTGGAAATATAGCGAATTGGGTTAGAACGAAATTATATGAAAAGAAAAATTTAGCAAGTGTAGAATCTAAGGTTTGTGACCTGACACAAAATTAAATCAACAGAAAAGGTAAAAACGAGAATACGTTAATTGAAACAACCATATAATAACCAAGGTGAAATGTAGGTCATTTTAACCAATATATAACAAACCTCAAATTAAAAAAGATAAAAAAAGAAAGAAGGAAAGAAAGACAGAGAGAAAGAAAAACAAAAAGAAAGGACCTGAAAATTATAAAAAAAAAAATGCAACAGATACCCACCATTATTCGAAAATGTCAAACCCACGCTATCAAAAAAATCCATATATCACTAAAATATCTCGAAGAGAGAAAAAAAGAATGATTATAGGCTAAGATACATCAACATTATGACAAGTTGTTTCGAATTTCTGGTTAACAAGACATCTATTCTAGGAGACATATGTGTGTGTGTGTGTGTGTGTGTGTGTGTGTGTGTGTGTGTTGTGTGTGTGTGTGTGTGTGTGTGTGTGTGTGTGTGTGTGTGTGTGTGTGTGTGTGTGTGTGTGTGTGTGTGTGTGTGTGTGTGTGTGTGTGTGTTCTTTTCGATGACGCTAAACGAACATCACAAACAGTTTGAGAGATTTTTGAACGTACAAAAATGGAGGACTGCTTTTGATAAGAATGTCTAGGAACAAAATAACCGCGTTTCTTTGGCAAACAGCGCCGTGGTGTGGGGAAAAAAGCTTAGGAAAAGAGGATTTTCGGTTATGGTTTCGTAATAGTTGGTGAAGGCGGTAGAAGATTCTGAAAATTCTGTTTTCATATCAGAAAGATATTGCATACTAAGAATAAAGAAAAGATATTTATAATATATATATATATATATATATATATATATATATATATATATATATATATATTTTTTTTTTTCTATATCTTTCTCTCTCTCTCTCTCTCTCTCTCTCTCTCTCTCTCTCTCTCTTTTCTCTTATCTAATATATCTATATACCTCCCACATCCTCACTACACACATCTACACAACTAACACTACATAAATATATATATATATATATATATATATATATATATATATATATAATAATATATATCATGCTGCTCGTAATACTCACGACACATGATTGTGATTGTGCGTGTGTGTGTGTGTTCGAAGGAATGGTTGAATATACTCTCACTTACTTTCTCTCCCCCTCTCCCTCCCTCCCTCCCTCCATCCCTCTCAATCTACCCACCTCTTTTATCTCTTGCTCCCTTTTTTATACATCATCATACATTTATTATTATTTTCATCACCATTCGGGGGGAAGGGGAGGGGAGGGGGAGGGGGAGAGGGCAAGGGAGAGCCTCTGATAATCCTCTTCGCTCCTGTTCTGTGTTATGGATGAATTCTCCCTTATCACTTATCGCCCTCCGTTATGTGATATCTCGGGAAGCCCTTTGGCCAGGAGCTTTTTGTATTAAAGTTCAAAGATGGGAGCTTAAGTTGAACAAAATAAGGAAAATAAAGAAACTAAAGGAAAAGAAAGAAATGAGGAAAAAGAACAGGGAATATTTAGAATGAAAGTTACGGAGGGAATTGAACACAGCAAAAATAGGAGATACAACGTAATTAGATAAAGAAAAGGTATTAGAAGAAGAAGAAAAAACTGGCACAGCAGTATTTAAAAAAAAAAGTAATAAGAAAACAAAAAACGTAATTAAAAAAACCGTAAAAGAAACAGAAAGAGAAACGTACGTATATCCAAAACGTTTATTCAGTATCCTTTACGACAGAGGAAACAGACATAGGATGGGATAGGCTTAAGCAACGCGAGGACAGAGATTTGATATATTTTCTCTTCTTTTCTGCCTCGCTTGCCGTGCTCTCGTTATTTTGTGAAACCGTGATTTTGACAGCTCAGAAGGAGGAGAAAAAGTAACATATATGAACTGACTGATGTATATGGTCATAACTTTATATATATATATATATATATATATATATATATATATATATATATATATATATATATATATATATATATATATATATATATATATATATATATAAAGAAGGAAGTAAATATATAAAACACACACACACGTGTATCTGTGTATGTGTGCAGGTATGTATGCATACGCAAATATCCACATAGAAAGAAAGAGAGATAGAGGGAAGGAGAGAGAGTGAGAGAGAGAGAGAGAGAGAGAGAGAGAGAGAGAGAGAGAGAGAGAGAGAGAGAGAGAGAGAGAAGAGAGAGAGAGAGAGAGAGAGAGAAAGGAGAGAGAGAGAGAGAGAGAGAGAGAGAGAGGAGAGAGAGATGAGAGAGAGAAGAGAGAGAGAGAGAGAGAGAGAGAGAGAGAGAGAGAGAGAGAGGAGGATGAGAGAGGAGAGAAGAGAGAGGAGAGAGGAGAGAGAGAGAGAGAGAGAGAGAGAGAGAGAGATCAGGTGTCTGTCTCTAGTTTTCCATCCCTACCAAGGAACTGACAGTGTGTCAGCTCCAAGATATCTAAGAATATAAGAACGTTGCATACATATAATGTTTTTAAGGCATTTTGCTGTTCATGAGAATGCGATGACGTAATATTGATGAAAGAGAATAACGACAATGTTTATGATTTTTACGTTTATTTATCTGTTCATAATATTTTTTTAAACAACGTTTACGCTGATACTGATTTTTGAATGAAACAGTATAAACAAGATTGTTGTAAAGGTTTAGTAGATAATATATTACAAGAATGATAATAACTGAAATGCTATTGTATTGATATAGATAATATCAAATCATAACGAATAGCAATGAGGGAAATAAAGGAATAATGATAATAAACGCCAATAATAAACGCCAGTTTAAGGAAACAAAACAAAACAACAACAACATTAGAAATAGAATATACGAATCAGGAATAAAAAAGAAAATCGAAGAGAAGGCCGATAGCGAAGGTGAGGCGGAGGCGAAGAGGAAGATGAAAGGAAGAAAGGATAAGAATGAGAAGGAAAATATAAAGTGAAAAAAAACTAAATAAAAAATAAGGATTTATCTGACAGATGAGGATATGAAATAGGATTGATGATGAAGAGATAGGATGGCGAAGAGAAATAGAAACAAGGAACAGACAGAAAAGAAAGGCGACGACAGAGAATGTGATAATAGCAAATGAGAGAAAATATATAAACACTGCAAAGCGAGAAAGAGAAAGAGACGGAGAAAGAAAAAAAGAAGAGAAAAAAAATGAAAAGGAATAAGGGAAAGCGAAGAACGGAGGGAACATAGAGAAGAGGAGAGGAGAGGAGAAGGGGAAGGGAAGCGAGAGAGGATAAATATTAACAGAAGGAGAACGAGAAGAGTAGAAGGGGAGACGAGAAAAGATAGAAATAAACGAGAGAAGGAGAACAGGGGGAAGTAAGAGAACATAAAAAGAGACGAACGGGAGAAAGGGAAACAAGAGAGGGGGAGATAATAAGGATAAATAAGTGCAAGCAAGAGAAGAGAGAGAGAGAGAGAGAGAGAGAGAGAGAGAGAGAGAGAGAGAGAGAGAGAGAGAGAGAGAGAGAGAGAGAGAGAGAGAGAGAGGAGAGAGAGAGAGGAGAGAGAGAGAGAGAGAGGAGAGAGAGAGAGAGAGAGGAGAGAGAGAGAGAGAGAGGGGAGAGAGAGAGAGAGAGAGAGAGAGAGAGAGATGAGGGGAGGAGGAAGAGAGGAGAGGAGAGGAGAGAAGGAGAGAGAGAGAGAGGTGAGAGAGAGGAGAGAGAGAGAGAGAGAGAGGAGAGAAGAGAAAGAGAGGGGGAGAGAGGAGAAGAGAGAGAGGTACGAGAGGAGAGAGAGAGGGGGGAGACGGGAGAGGAGAGAGAGAGAGAGAGGAGAGGGGGAGAGAGGAGAGAGAGAGAGCGAGAGAGAGAGAGAGAGGAGAGAGAGGAGAGGGGAAGAGAGAGGACCGAGCAGAGGGGAAGCGAGGCGTGACCCCACAAAACAGGCGTTGCATTATCTCTACGGGATAAAACGCCCTCGATCGTCGCTGCTGCTTCCGATGGGGGAGGAGGAGGAGGAGGAGGAGGAGGCGGATGAGGGTGAGGGGGAGGGGTGGGGATGGAGGGGAAAGGTGAGGGTGAGGGTGAGGAGGGGGGTGAGGGAGGGGGAGGGGGTGAGGATGAGGGGGAAGGAAGAGGGTGAGGAGGGGGATGGGGGGGGGGAGGATGAGGACGAAGAGGGGGATGAGAGAAGGGGAGGGAGAGGGTGAGGATGGAGGGGAAGGGGGTGAGGATGAGAGGGATGGATGAGGGTGAGGAGAAGAGGGAGAAGGGGATGAGGGGGAGGATGAGGAGGACGAGGATGAGGAGGACGACTCAGCCGCTCCTCCCTTGAGGACGAATGGAGAGAGGGGGAGGGAGGTAGGGGGAATTGATGGGGGGGGGAGGGAGAGAACGGGATGGAGGGAGAGGAGGGAGTGAGAGGGAGAGGGTAGGAGGGAGAATGGGAGGGAGGCGGAGGGAGGGAGAGGGAGGGAGAGAATGGAAGGGAGAGAGGGAGTGAATTAGGAGAAAAGGGTAGGCATTGAGGGAGAGGGAGAGAAGGAGAGGGAGAAGGAGGAGGAGGAAGGTAGAAAGAGGAAGAGGAAGGCAGAAGAGAGAGAGGGAGGCAGACGAGGGAGAGCGAGGAAGTAGGAGGGAGAGGGAGAAGGAGGGAGAGAGAAGGAAAGAAGGGAGGGAGAAGGCGGAAAAGAAGGGAGGGAAAGAAAGGGAAGAAGGTAGAGTAAAGAAGAAAAAGCAGGGGAGGCTAATAAGAGAGAAGAATGAAGGAAGGAGAGCAAAGGAAGTAAAGGAAGAATGAAGGAGGAGGAGAAGGAGAGGCATCTATTTGATTCTCAATAAATTTATTTTTATAATCTCTCTATCCATTAAAAGTATACTCTCTCTCTCTCACTATCTATCTATACACACACACGCACACACACACACACACATACATACATACATACATACATACACACAGACACACACACACATACCTATATACAAACACAAACATACATACATATACGCAATATCCACACGTGCACACAACCCCCCCCCCTCACACATATTAACCCTTTTTTTTCCTTTTACTTTAAACTCTTACTCCTCTTCTCCCCTCCCCCCCTCCTTTCCTCCCCCACCCCACCCCATCACCACTTTACCCTCACCACATCCTCTCCCCATTCCACCCCCTCCTTCCCTTTACCCTCCCCCTCTCCCCTATCCTCTCCTTCTCCCCTTCCCCCTTCGTCCTTCCCCTCCTTGCTTCCCCCTCCCTTTCCCCAACTCTCCCCTTCCCCTCCTTCCATCCTTCCCCCTCTCCCTCTCCCTCGCCCCCTCCCTCGCCCCCCTCCCTCACTCCCTCCCTCACCCCTTCCCTCACCCCCTCCCTCCCTCCCTCCCTCATCCCCTCCCGTCTCAAAAGCAGGTGAAAAAACGATCCACGTGAGACTGCTTCGTTGTTAGACCAGGAAGAACAAGCGGATGGATTCTCTCAGGGGGAGGGGGAGAAGGGGGGAGGGGGAGGGGGATGAGGGGGAGAAGGGGAGAGGGAGAGAGAGGGATGGATAAGGGGGAGAGGGGGGAGAAGGGGAGAGGGAGAGGGAGAGAGAGAGGGATGGATAAGGGGGAGAGGGGGAGAAGGGGAGAGGGAGAGGGAGAGGGGGTGGAGATTGTGAGGGAGAGAGAAAGAGGGGAGATGGGGAGAGGGAAGGGGAAGGAGAGGGAGGTGGGAGGGGGAAGGGAGAGAGGGGTGTGGAGGGAGAAGGAGGAGGGGAGAGCAAAGAAAGGGGTCACAGAGGCGGGGGATGAAGAGGGCACAAAGGAAGGAGGGAGAAGAAGGGAGGAGGGAGAAAGGATGAGGGGGAAGGGGGGAGGGGGAAAGGGGAGGGGGAAGGGGGGAGGGGGAATGGAGAAGAGGGAAGACACAAAAGAAAGTGGAAGGGAGGAAGGGGAAAGGGGAGAAGGGAAGGGAAGGGAAGGGAGACGAGAAGACGCAAGGGGGAAGGGGGAAGGGAGATGCAGAGAGAGAGGGAGAGAGAGGAGGGGGGCTGTGCTAAGTGCTAAGGCTTCCACAGATTTCCTAAGAAAGACAAACAAGTTGGGTGTGCGTGGGCGTTCCCTCAGGTGGGAGGGAGTGGGCGGGGAAAGGGATCAGGGGGCGTGGCTTCTGCATTTTCTGCTTCTTTTGTCTTCATTTTGATAAGAGGAGGATAATAAGGGCGATAATTATTGTAAGAAGGATGATAGTAACGATAATAATCGGGATAATAACAGGAAGGCTAAGAAGAATTAACATAATTAACTGCATTAATGGTATAGCCTATCATCAACACCATCATCATCCTTATCGTCACCATCACCACCACCATCATCACCACCACCATCATCACACCACCATCAACACCACCACCATCATCACACCAACATCAACACCACCACCATCATCACACCACCATCATCACCACCACCATCATCATAATCATCATCATCATCCTCGTCATCCTCATTATCTTCATCCTCCTCCTCCTCCTCCTCCTCCTCATCATCATCATCACTTCCTCCTCTTCTACGTCATCATCCATATTCTTCCTGTGTTCTCCATTCTTATTAATTCTTAAATGACAGCCAATTTATACACATCTCAATTCATATGATGTTACGGTAAATTACCTGCTATTATCACATTATGCAAATCACCTTGTTGAGTCATTTCCGAGAGACGGTTTCACTCAGGTGCAAAAAAAAAAAAAAAAAAAAAAATGAAGAGAGAAAATAATTTGAAGACAAGTGGAAAACGAGCAATAAGTATCGTTATAAGTGTGGTTATAAGTAAGTGGTTTGCGTGTGGTTATAAGTAAGTGGTACGTGTGTGGTTATAAGTAAGTGGTATGCGTGTGGTTATAAGTAAGTAGTATATGTTTGGTTATAAGTAAGGGTATAGGTGTGATTATAAGCAACGGAACAAGTGTGTGTATACGTAAGTATATGTGTGTAAAGAAGGTATTAGTGAGGACAACGTAGAGAGAGATTAAAAAGTGATACTTAATTTTCAGAAAAAAAAAAAAAAAATTATACAAAATGAATCTGTCGTTTTAATACTTCTTAAGAGTTGTATGACTTTTTGCACATCCTGCTAAACTCTTTTGACAGAAATTTAAGATTAAATTAAAAGCAAGCCTTTTTAGTTACGCTATAATTACCTTAGAGAGAGAGAGAGAGAGAGAGAGAGAGAGAGAGAGAGAGAGAGAGAGAGAGAGAGAGAGAGAGAGAGAGAGAGAGAGAGAGAGAGAGAAGAGAGAGAGAGAGAGAGAGAGAGAGAGAGAGAGAGAGAGAGAGAGAGAGGAGACTGAGAGAGAGAGAGAGAAATAGAGAATTGAAAAACATGAACCCATCAACACTTTAACAATGGCTGTAAACGTAAACCTCAAGATAAATTGCATCATCAAAAGAGCTCATGAATCTTTACACATTGTAGCCAAAAAAAAGCACGTCTTTGTGAAGAGCTGTCGGCCATGAATCACAACAACAGCAAAAAAAGAGAAAGTAAAAAAAAAGAGTAAATAGTTATTTCCCGGCCGGTCTCACAACCCAAACTTCGCTTTACGATCATTATTTAATGGTTGATGAGCGGTCTTATGTATTTTCAATCGCGATAGGACGTCGCCGCCCATTTCAGGCATAAAATGAAAGAACTTATGGGCGAAGTTGGTGAGAATATGGCAGTAAACAGGTCATCAGGCGCCACGGCAAGGAACGTAGGTTGCCCACCTGCAAACCTAATGCTCGAGGACGGGAGACAAAGCGGTCACGGCGGTGAGTACGCGACAGGTGGGACAGTACTGTGTCTGTTGGTATTTATGGAGTGGTGTGTACCTATAGGCTTATCTCATTCATACATACATGGTTAAAAAAACATACATATACATTACACAGCAAAAAAAACGCTCATACCACGCATCAGAACATAAAAAAACACACCCATCCATGCAAATCAACACACACACACACCACACCCCAAAAACCACACACCACACACACACACACACACACACACCACACACACACACACAAAAACCACACACACACCACAACCAACAACACACAACATATGCCACATGCACACATGCCCAAAAAACCACACACAACACAAATAAACACCACAAAAAATCACACAACTTTCCCAAGAAACCCCCCCCCCCCCCACACACACACGTGCACAGTCGTATTCGCTCAAAGAGGACAAGGCACTCAAACAACCTTTACGGATATAGCCCGCCCCATTTCACTATCTGGAATTAAAGACGAAGATCCCCCACCTCCGGTGCCCCCTTTTTTCCCCCTTGCCGGATGCTGAGTGAAATTTTTTCAGTTTTTTCGTTCATTTTGTTTTGCTTTGTCAAAACAGGGAGGCTAAAGAATACATTAAAGGATATTTCAGAGGGTTCCATTCATTTGGCATAATCACGCACAAAAATGCATACACACACCCCAAAACACACAAACACACACACCACACACAATACACACACACACCCACAAACACACACCAAAAACAACACACAAACACAAGACCACACACACACAACGACATAATATATTTTATATAATATTTTATTATAAAAAAATATATATATATATTATATAATGTTATAATATATTAAAATATAATTTATATAATATAATATAAACCACAAGTAATAAAATAAATTAATATATATACATAAAAATATTAAATTTTAATATATAAAAATAATTATATATATACTAATATAAATATATATATATATATATATTATTTATAATATATAATATATAATTTTATATATACTACAATATATACATACATATATAACATCACATAAATAATATATATATAATATATATATTTTGATATTAATATTAAATTATATTTATATTATATTATATATAATATATAAAATATGTTGTGGTGTGTGTGTGTGGTTTTGTGTGTGTGTGTGGTGTGTGGGTGGTGTGTGTGTGTGTGTGGGTTTTGGGGTGTATGGTTGGTGTGTATCTCTCTCTCTCCTCTCTTTCCTCTCTCTCCTCTCCTCTCTCTTCTCTCTCTCTCCTATATATAAAAAATTATAACTATATATATATTATATATTTTATGAAAAAAAGAAAAAAAAAAACAACAAAAAAAAAAAAAAAAAAAAAAAAAAAAAAAAAAAAAAAAAAAAACCCAACACACACACACACACAAACACACACACACACACACACACACACACACACACACCACACACACACACACACACACCACACACACACACACACACACACACACGCACACACACACAAATATATAGACATACCTATTTAATTATCTATTTACTTATCTATTTATTTATTTATATATGTGTATGTGTGTGTATACGCATATACATATACACACACCCACGCTAAATAGTCAGACACACTATGACACCAAAAACCTCAAATATCTGCAAGTTTAAAAGGTACACAAGAAACATTTTCTACCTTCGTCTGCAGACTATGGACCAACCCTTCCTCTCCTCTCCTCGCTTTTCTTAAAGACGTAATTTAAAGCCCAGGCTACTTCCTCTCCCCCCCCCCCCTACGATCGCGGTTAGTTACCCCCCAAAAAATCACAAACCACCATTGAATAAAGATGTAATTGGAATTTCCACAATAACCATTTTCCTGCGGCGTCGCTTGTTAGTTACGTCACGGCCGCCGCAGAATTCTGAATATTGGTTCGAATGTAAATATCTCTATTATTTCCAACGGCGAAAACGTATCCTATATTTCGTTCCGGTCCGGGCGACTTTGGGGGGAGAAAAAATAAAATGTTTTGAATAAAGTTGAATTTTAAACTTCAATGATCTTCGTGCGTAAAAGTGGATATCAAATATGAACATGAAAAGTTAAAGGGAGACAGATTTTTATATCTTAGTATTTAAAAAATATATTTTTTCTTTCTTGTGATCTTGGAATCTTATGGGAAATGCATGTTCTATTCTTAATACATTAAGTTTATTCATTCGAGTAATAAACACACGCAAACTTACACACAAATACACATAAACACACACACACACAAACTCACCCACAAAACGTACACACAAACTCACACATACACACATACACACAAGCTCACACACACATACACACAAACTCACACATACATACACACTCTTAAACACACACACACACACATACACACATACACGTGTGCACATTCACGTGTAATGTGTATACTTGTGTGTGTGTATTTCTTAAACTATTTCTTTCGCTTTCTCTTCTCTCCCCTCCCTCCCCCCCCCTTCCCACACCCACCCTCAGCGAGCAATTTCTTCCCAACTAACCACTTTCCCTTGCTCCTTCTTCCTCTTTCTTATCCCTTTTCTTTCCCCCAATTATCCACATTTCCTTCCTCCTCTCTCTCCTTTTCTCTCCCCTCGTTGAACTGGTTATCCCCTTTCGAGTAACCTACCCTCTCTCTCTTTAAAAAAAAGAAAAAAATAAATAAAATGAAAAAAGAAAAAGAAAAAGAAAAATACAGGAGGAGGAGTCTTACCAGGAAATTATATCTATTTCCTGTCCGTCTCTCTGTCTTTCTCCGGGGAAAATATATCGGTATTCAATACTCTGCGGGCGGAGGCGACGAAGGACGCTGCCTGACGCGGCTAGGAGAACCTGTGTCAAAATTAGACGAGGGAAGAAGGGGGTGGTGGGTGGGGGTGGGTGGGGGGGGAGGACTCCTGAGTAGTGGCGAGCGAGAGGGGGGGTAAGGGTAGGGGGGTGGAAGGGTGTAATTGGGGGTTGGGTGGAGGCTGGGTGTGGGCGGAGGGGTAAGGGGAAATGGTGGAAGGTGGAGGGAGGGGGATGAAGGGGAGGGAAGGGGAGATGGGAGAGGAGGAAGAGAGGAGGGAGGGAAGGGGAGAGGGAGGGAAGGGGAAGGGGAAAGGGAAAAAGGGGTAGGGAGAGAGGGGAGAAGGGAGAGGAAAGGGAAGGGGAGGAAGGAAGAGGAAAAGAACGGGGGGGGGGGGGTAATTGCTTTTATATCTC
>NC_051386.1:62757856-62762856 GCF_015228065.2 Penaeus monodon | reverse complement strand
GAAGCGTTTAAACATGTGTTCATTCGCGGACGCACACACGCACACCGACACACACACACACACACACACAGACACACACACACACACACACACACACACACACACACACACACACACACACACACACACACACACACACACACACACACACACACATAAACTAACATTAATTCTTTTAACTCATCCAACCAATTTTACAGATTACGAAGAAGAAGAGGAAAGGAAAGAGAGAATGAGGATGAAGAGGAGGAGGAACAATAAGACGAAGACGAGGAAGAAGAGGAAGAAGTAGAGAGAGAGGAAAATGAAGTAGAAAAGAATAAGAGGAAAAACAACAAGTAGAAAAAGAAAAAGAAATAAAAGAAGAAACAGCAGCAGAAGAAGAAGACAAATAGAGAAGAAAAAGAAAAGAAAGAAGAAGAAGGAGATGAAAAAAAAGAAAATAATAAAAAAAGGAAGAAGAAAGAAGAAAAAGAAGAAGAAGAAGAAGAAATATATAGAAATCCTCACACTCTTCACTCCCAATTCGCTAAAACGAACTTTGATTTCATATTGCATAAATGTTGACGCCATGCAGGGGTTTGCATGGAGGGCAATCATAACCCAAAAATGCAATGTGAAAGGTGCATAAAAGTTGCAGGAACAAATGCAATAATTTCCCTGCCATTGAGGGAGGAATGTTCCATAAAAATGATGATATTTATGAACGGAATCAGTAGGCTGGTGTTGCGTGTGATAACATTTGGCTTCATTTTTTTTGTTATTACGTTATATCTCTTTGTTCTTTGGTGTTTGTTATCTACTTCGAGTATGGTGATGAATGGCAGTAGTGTGAAATGTAATGGGCGTTTAAAGGATATTTGCATATTAATGGAGTTTCCAGAAGCAATGAATGATATATAGTATGACACAGAACACACACACACGTAGCGAGAGAGAGAGAGAGAGAGAGAGAGAGAGAGAGAAGAGATGATGAGAAAGGAGAATGAGGAAAGGAGAGAGAGAGAGAGAGAGAGAGAAGAAGAGAGGAGAGAGAGAGGAGAGAGATGAGAGAGAGAGAGTAGAGAGAGAAAAGAGAGGAGAGAGAGAGAGAGAGATGAGAGAGAGAGAGGTAGACGAGAGAGATCAAGAGAGAGAGAGAAAGAGAAACAGAGACAAGAAGAGACCCACGAAGAAAGAAAAAGAGAAGGCAAGATGATGGTCTTCCTTTCGCCGATAATGGCTGAGACACGAATAATGATACACGGGTTTGGCAGACGATATCTTCAAGCTCCACTTAACAGAATAATAAATAGCGAAAGGAATGGGGAGAGAGACTCAGTGACAGAGGCAGTGTTGTTGCTTTTGTTGTTGTTTTTTTGTTTGTTGTTGTTTTTTGCTGTTTTTTTGTTTGTTGTTGTTTTTTGCTGTGATTTTGTTTGTTGTTGTTGTTTTTTGCTGTTTTTTGCTGTTATTTTGTTTGTTGTTGTTGCTTTTTGCTGTTTTTTTGTTTTGTTTTCGTTTCTGTTGGTCTTCTTTTCTGTCTCATTTTTTTCTGATTGTCTGTTTCTGCCTGTCTCCCTTCCCTTTATCTCTCTTTTTCTATCTCATTTTCCCCTCCCTCTCTCTGTCTCTCTCTCTCTCTCTTTCTTCTCTCTCCCTCAATTCCCTTCCCTCTCTCTCTTTCTCCCAACCTCTCTCTGTATGTCTCTCTTTCTCCTCTCTCTCATTCCCGCATCCTCTCTCTGTCTCTCTTTTTCTCCTTCTCTTACTTCCCTCTCCCCTCTCTCTCTCTTTCTGATATTCTTTTTTCTTCTATCTCTCCTTCATCTCTTCTTTTCTTGAAGTCTTCTCTAGAGAAATACATGAAAGATTGACAGTGTATATCTTTTCTTTTCATAACCAATTACGGGATTTTGCTATTTCAGTTTTTCCCTTACTACAGACTATATTTATTGGGATCTATACGTCTATTTAATTTATGTATTGACGATTATAATCATCAACATATCCTTATATTAATTCTCAAAAAAAAAAAAACTTGATAATATCTTTACCGTTATTTATAGATTTTTTTGTTTGTTTGTTCAATATTCATATATTTTTTTTATTCAATTTATAACATTTACAATCAGCCTCATGATGTATGCTATAATATGCACTCACGAGTTTTTTTTTTTTTTTTTTTTTTTTTTTTTTTTTTTTTTTTTTGACATGCTCTAAAAGTCTTCCTTTCTTTATAACAACAAGTACAGTATGAAGAAAAATCACAGCAACAAAGCGGTATATATGCATTACCATTGCGAAGAGGATAATCTGGTTAGCCCAACGTGGTTTTATAAATATGTCATGCAATAAATTAAAAAAATCTGGAGATCTTAGCTTTCTTAATCTCGTTAGTTGAAACTTTTCTAAATGCTTTCATATTATTTTGTCATATAATCAGGCGTGTTATATTTTTTTATATTCATTGTTTTTTGGTGGTTTTACTAGTTTTTTTTTCTCTCTCTCTCTTTTTTTTTCTCTCTCTTTATCTCTCTCTCTCTTTTCTCTCTCTCTCTCTCTCTCTCTCTCTCTCTCTCTCTCTCTCCCTCTCTCTCTCTCTCTCTCTTTTTATCTAACCAAGTAATTTAATTTGAATGATATGGGTATTTATTCTGATTTTTTTTTGTTCTTGTTGATTACTTCTACGCCTCATATATCGTGATTATTCTTCATCAAGGGCCTCGTTTTTTGTTTATTTATTTTTTTCTTCATAATTCAATATATTTTAATTTGTGTCATTACTTGATTACAACAAGTGAAAATATTCCCTGTTTGCCATTGCCTCTTCATTCAGACACTCATTTACATGAACACATCTCCCTCTCCCTAATAATGATAGTGATAATAATGATAATAACGATAATAATAATAATGGTAATAATGATGATGATAATAATGATAATAATAATGATGATGATGTTCATGATAAAAATAATGATAATATCAATAATAATAGTAATAACAAAAATTACAATAATACTAATAATGATGGTGATAACAAGTACGATAATGATAATAATAATAACGATAATAATAATAATAATAATAATAATAATAATAATAATAATAATAATAATAATGATAATCACAATAATGATAATATCAATAATAATGATAGTATTACTACTACTACTACTACTACTACTACTAATAATAATATCAACAACAATAATAATAATAATAATAACAATAATAATAATAACAACAACAATACCCCGGCAAAATAAGACCAAATAATCAGAGAAAACGGCAACCCCATGAATAGAAAACGGAAGACCACTTTTGTCTCTACCTCTTCAAGAAAATCTACAGGACACCGCGACACCCTAGGGTCTTTGGGCGTCCTGCAGGAGATCTGGGCGCTCCACAACAGATCTGCGGAAGGAGAAAGAGAAAGAGAGAGAATGAGAAAGGCGTGTGAAAGACATGACACACACGAATGGGTTCTAAAGGGGTGAAAGAACAGGATTTCCCTAAGTCGAGACACGAGCTAGAGGAGAAGGAAATAATGGTGGTGATGCTTAGAACTTGTGAGGGTTGGCTGTGTGGTCTTTAAAAGGGGTACGGTTAGTTATAATGGTAGATGGTGGTTAATTGCATATACATGTGTGTATGTATATGTATCTATTTTTTTCTAGCTATTTGTCTGTCTAAATATCTATCTACATATCTGTCTGTCTGTTTATCTGTCTTTCTATTTGACTACCTCTCTTATCTTTCTCTCTCTGTGTCTATCTATCTATTTCCCAATTCTCTCTCTCTCTCTCTCTCTCTCTCTCTCTCTCTCTCTCTCTCTCTATCTATCTATCTATCTATCTATCTATCTACCTATCCAACTATCTATCTATGACACTGATATTCAATAGGCAAAATATGTCAGAGAATTCTCTCGTTTCCAAGAATCCTCCGTCTTGTGGCATTAAGAGTTCATTCTAATAATTAAATAAACAATAAAAGCAGAAATAATATTCAAATTTAGCATACAAACAGACATTCTAAAAACGAGGAGCGCTATTGATTATAATTAATAATCATAATGAGATTTGCAATACGAACTGGTACTACTACCAGTGATGGAAATAAATCGACAATGATACCACTAATATTACCATCCGAATATCATACGAACGATTAAGACAGCAATTATGATAAGGTCTATATTAATCATTAATTCATAACTGCCATTAATATTGCATCGACATTGCACATAAATATGTAGGGCCATCAGAGTAAGTGGGTATCATATTATAATTTGATCATCATTAGAGGAACAAAGCCTAGTATTATTTATTTACTTTTGCTGCACATTATTAATGACTGTGCAATCCTCAGCAATATATTATATTAACGTGTAAATAATTCAGAACATACCATTACTTTCATTATCGTTATTTTCTGAACTTCTATTATCGCTATGATAATATTAACGCATCGTATCTAATTGAGTATATATATATTTATTCTTGATTGCATTAATTTTTTTTCCCTTCCTATTCTCACTACCAATAAACATCAAAATAAGTTTTATACATTGCCAATAACAAACACACGTCACAGGAGATAAACAGCATTGGTGGAGTGGATCATGGAATATATATATAGACACGCAGACCCTATTACATGAGTGACACTAAGGGGTTATAATTGGTTTCATCTAACTGGTACCAATTTCCGGAATAATGTTGCCTCGTGTTGCAATATCATTGATGGCAAATGGAAGTGAAGATGGCGATGATGTTGTGGTGAGGATTATGTAAGTTATGGTGATAGTGATATTTATGAGGATAGTGATATTTATGGCGATAGTCATTTATGATATAGTGATATTGATAGTGATAGAACAACAGAACAAAAAACAAACTGATAACGTATTGTTTATGACTGAACCCACTTGCCACTAACGAACACAGCTAAACATTTCCTCCTTTTTTATATAACCATTCTTATTACTCATCATTTTTATTTTTTAGTCTGAC
>NC_051386.1:62742856-62752856 GCF_015228065.2 Penaeus monodon | reverse complement strand
GAAAAGGACCAAAAACAACTCTGAAAGCGAAAACGGATAACCGATGCATCAATCTAACCATTGTTATGCCCCTGAAAGAAGAGAAAAGATATACATCAAGTGATAATGGACGGAGGGGGAGAAGACGGGACCGACCTGACACACTTTCCAATCCTCCACTTTTGCTACGTGGGACCACTATCCCTCGATCTACTCTATCTCTCAGTGTGATAAGCCTAGTGTGACAATGCGGCTTTATTCATACCCAGAGAGCCTATGAAAGGAACTATTAATATCTATTCTCGGCTTAGGTGTTCAATAAGGTCCCGAAAAAAGGGACAGAGGGAGAAATAAGTGTGTCGTTTGTATGAATCACATATGGGAAGCTCAAATCACCCGAGCGACACTTGCGAGGTATCCGCGAGAAATCCCGCAAAGAGGATCTGCAAAGTAGAGAGTAGCGTTGGCAGTGATGTAGATAAGGCATATCTTCCTTTTTTTCTCTTTCTCTTTTTCTCTCTTTTTTATTATCCTCCTACATACCTTCTCCCAAAGAATACCTTTTTATTCTTTGATCGACAGATTGCGAGGCAGGTAGCCAGAGTCCCTATACAGAGACCCCTATAATACACATCACGCAGGGATATGAGAATATGGTAGAAAGAGAAAGAGATAGAGATAGAGATAGAGATAGAGATAGAGATAGAGATAGAGATAGAGATAGAGATAGAGATAGAGATAGAGATAGAGAGAGAGAGAGAGAGAGAGAGAGGGAGAGGGAGAGGAGATAGAGAGAGAGAGAAAGAGAGAGAGAGAGAAAGAGAGAAAGAAAGAGAGAGAAAGAGAGACATACAGACAGAGAGCTAGAATGAGACAGAAAAACAGACTGAGAGAGAGAGAGGGAGAAAGAGAGAAAGAGAGACCAAAAAAGGAAAAGAAAAGAAAAGAAAAGAATATGGAAGGTGATCGGAAGTCAGACAGGAGTCTTAGGGAAGGGACCGTCAACTTATCTCTAATCTCCAGTGATAAGATCTTTCTCCCGGGCTGTCACAACTCCTCAGGGCTGCCTTCATCTTAAGATTTCACTCTCACCTGAGGCAGAGGGTCCTGGTGGAGGAGAGAGGAAGGTAGGAGTGACGTGTCGTGTGGCCGGTTGATGTGGAGGTGAGCGCTCTTCGGGAATAAAAGTTCTGTGGGGTTTGTCTCGTTCTTTCGTTCATTCCTCTTTTATTTTTTTATTTTTCTATTTCTTCTTCTTCTTCTTTTTTTTCTTTTTCTTTATCTCTTGCAGGGATTTATTTGTTTAAGGTATTCATTCACTCTCTCTCAGTCTCTCCATCTCACTTTCTCTCTCTCTCTCTCTCACTCTTATCATCTCTCGCTCTTTCTCTCAGTCTTTCTTCCTGTTCTCTCTCTCCCTCATACCTTCCCTTCTCTTCCCTTCCCGAGGCTAAGCTTCGCATATCGGACTTATCCTTATCCTTCCCTTCCTCCCTCCCTCCCTCCCTCCCTCCCTCCTTCCCTCTCTCCTTCCTTCACCCCTCTCCCTCTCCTCCTCCCCCATCGCTCTCCTTCTCCTCCTTCCTCCTCCCCTTCACCATCACAGCTTCTAAATATCAACCCTGTCCTTCCCCAAGCCCACTCACCCTCTTCAAGCGCAGTGGTTCAGTCGTTCAGTGCTTCGGTCAGCTTCTAGATCTAGGATCGGATTCCCAAGGGATCTACAGAGATTACATAAAATCTAGTGTTCGAGACTTCCAATGCTACGAGATTACGATATAGATCTAGAGTTCGAGACTCCAATGCTACGAGAAATTAAGAATAAAAGCTACGGTTCTTATTTATAAAAAAAAAAACTGGTACATAGCGACATAGAGTGTTTTGTAGATCGATGTTATTATGGGTTAGTTGATGTTTGATCATCTTGTTGGTAAGAGGAGATGATAAGAGATAAAGAGATAAAGATGACGATGATGATGATTGAGAGAAAGAGAGAGAGAGAGAGACAGAGGGTGAGATGGAGAAAAGAGAAGAGAAAGACAGAGAAAGAGGAAAAGAGAGAAGGAGAGAGTGGGCGAGATGGAGAAAAGAAAAAAAAGAAAGATGGAAAATGAGGAAGAGAGAGAAAGAGAGAATGGGTGAGATGGAGAAAAAAAAAGAGATAGAAAGAGAAAGAGGAAGAGAAAGAGGAAGAGAGAGTGAGTGAGAGAGAGAGAGAGAGAGAGAGAGAGAGACAAGAGAAAGGGGAAAAAAAAAAAAGAGAGAAAGATAAAGAAATGATAACAGAAAGAAAAATAAATAGATAGATAGAGAGAAAAAAAAACAGGAGAAAGAGAAAGAGAAAGAAAGAGAAAAAAAAACATGAAACATACGAAAAAAACTAATGAAGAAAATCCACTTTTCTTTTTGAAAACGGGCGCCATTCCCTTCTCGCACGTAAACTATCAGTATTTTTAATATAAGTAATCATTTAGTAGATATTTATTTCCGCCGTCATTACGTATGCTCCCGATCCCCTCTTGGTTTGGGATTCGATACCACATGGGACAATATTTCTCCTCTGTTTCCTGTTCCTTGCATCGAAAGGGGATCCCATTGCCTGTTAATGAAAGAATTTGGAGAGAAAAAAGAAAAAAAAAAAAATGTACCTTATTTTCTACGTGTATTGTTTTTTTTGTCTGTTTGTTTTGTCTGTTTGTTTATTTGATTATTTGTTTGTTTTTGTTGTTTATTTGTTTGTTTTAGTTGTTTGTTTTGTTCATTTATTCAGTTGTTTATCTTTCGTTCAAATATTTATACGTTTTTTTTTTAAATTTATTTATTAATGTATTTATCTTTTGTTGAAATATTTATTTATTTTTTTTATTTTTGGTTTTATTTATCAATCTATTTATCTTTAGTTCGAATTTTTATTTCCTTGTTTATTTTATTATATCTGGTTATTCATTCATTTATTTATATTTTAGTTAATCCTTCATTCTGTTTATTTATTTATTTATCAATCAATTCATTTATCGATTTATAAATTTATCTATCTATCTATTTGCTTTTGTTTTTATCTCTATAATTCAAAATTCCTTTGTAGGAAAAAAGTGATAATATACCCAAATTTTTTTTTTTTTAAATATTTCTAACAATAATATTTCTAACTAAAATAAATATACATCTAATAAAATGTTTTTAAATAAGAAAAAAAAAATTGAACAATAATATTTCTAACTAAACAACCCCCCCCTCAAAAAAAAAGTCTAACTAAAGAAAACGAGCATTTCTAACCAAAACTTTCTAACTAAACAAAGGATATTTCTAACATAAAAAAATCCTAACTAAACAAAATATTTCTAACTAAAAAAATCTTAGAAAAATATCCCTCACGAAACAAAATATTTCCAACTAAAAAGTAAAGAAAAGAAAAAAATATAACAAAACAAACAAAAATAAATTTAAATACAGCACATAAGTTCAGTACCAACTAATATCTGTGTCCTCCGGCGCAAAGATATTTGTCGACATCGTTTAAAACAGAGTATAAGAAGACGTAAGCTTCTGATAAGTATTTCATAATCACTGGAGAGGCGAAACCTAGTGATAATGAGGTCGATCAACATCTCGACGTTGCAATATCCTCTATGCAAATGCAGAGTAAGGTCTATTTTCCCATCGCAAGGAAATACGAGTGGGATTTGGTGTTGCTTGATCTTAGCTGGAAAGAGGGAAAGGAGGGAGAAGGAGGGAGAGGGAGGGGGAAAGGGGGGGAGAGGGAAGGAGGGAGAAGGAGGGAGAGGGAGGGAGAGGGAGGGGGGAAGGGGAAAGGGGGGAGAAGGAGGGAGAAAAAGGGGGAGGGAGGGAGAGGGGGGAGAAGGAGGGAGGGGAAGGAGGGAGGGAGGGGAGGGGGGGAGAGGGAGGGAGAGGGGAAGGATGGAGAAGGAGGGGGAAGGAGGGAGGGGAGGGGAGGGAGGGGTGAGGGAAAGGAGGGGGAAGGAGGGGGAAGGATGTGAGGGGGGGAAAGGAAGGGAAAGGAGAAGGAGGGAGAAGGAGGGAGAGGGAGGGAGAAGGAGGGAGAGGGAGGGAGAGGGAGGGAGAGGGAAGGAGGGAGAAGGAGGGAGAAGGAGGGAGAGGGAGGGAGGAAGAGAGGGAGGGTGGGAGGGAGAAGGAGGGAGAGGAAGAGAGAGGGAGGGAAAGGGAGAGGGTGGGAGGGAGTGAGGGAGAGGGAGAGAGCGAGGGGGAGAGAAAGAAGAGAGAGAGAAAGAAGAGAGAGAGAAAGAATAGAGAGAGAAAGAAAGAAGAAAAAGAAAGAGAGACAGAGAGAGACAGAGAGAGATAGAGAGAGCGAGAGCGAGAGCGAGAGCGAGAGAGAGAGAGAACAAGCACCGAATTGAACGCGAGAGACCCCCTCCTCATTTCCCCATCTTTTGCCCTTATAAATTCCAGGTCCGCGACGGCCCGTGATAATCATGACACACAGGCCGCATAGGATCCCCAAGACCGTGGGAGGAGCGGGGGGGGGGGGTGAGGGGGAGGAGAGGGAAGGGGGGAGGGAGGGAATTAGAAGAGGGAGGAGGAGGAGGAGGGAGAAAGGAGGAGGAGGAAATGTGAAGAGGGAGGGGGGAAGGGAGAGGAAGGGAATGTGAGAAGGGAGGAAGGGGGAAGGGAGGGGGTGGAAATGTGAGAAGGGAGGAGGGGGGAAGGGAGGGAGAGGGAATGTGAGGAAAGAGGAGGGAAGGGAGGGGGAGGAGAGATCTAAGGAGGGAGGAGGGCGAAGGAGAAGAAGTAAGATCATCGAGAAACGTAAGATAAAGGGGAATAGATGCTAAGGAAGCCCAGCGTTTCTCTCTCTCTCTCTGTGTCGCTGCCTCTGTTGATGCGGTGCCTTTGGGGGGAGTTGCTTTTTGCTTTTTGCTTTTTGCTTTTTGCTTTTGCTTTTTGCTTTTTGCTTTTTGCTTTTTGCTTTTTGCTTTTTGCTTTTTGCTTTTTGCTTTTTGCTTTTTGCTTTTTGCTTTTTGTTTTTTGTTTTTTTGTTTTTTGTTTTTTGTTTTTTGTTTTTTGTTTTTTGTTTCAAGGTTGTTTCGAGTTTGTTTTTATTTTTGGGGGGCTTATCATTACTATTGTTATTGTTTTTGTTATTGGTATTATGATTGTTATTGTATTATTATTATTATTATTATCATTATTATTATTATTATTATAATAATAATAATAATAATAATAATAATAATAATAATAATAATAATAATAATAATAATAATAATAATAATAATAATAATAATAATAATAATAATAATAATAATAATAATGATAATGATAATGATAATGATAATGATAATGATAATGATAATGATAATGATAATAATAATAATAATAATAATAATAATAATAATAATAATAATAATAATAATTATTATTATTATTATTATTATTATCATTATTATTGTTATTCTTACTGCTATGATTATTGTTATTTTTTCATCCTTATCATTATTATTTGTATTGATATTATCATTATCATTGTCATTATTATGATCATTATTATCGTTATCATTATTATCGTTATCATTATTATCGTTATCATTATTATCGTTATTATTATTATTATTATTATTATTATTATTATTATTATTATTATTATTATTATTATTATTATTATTATTACTATTAGTATTACATTATTCGTTATTGTTATTTTTATTATTATAATAATAATAATAATAATAATAATAATAATAATAATAATAATAATAATTATTATTATTATATAATAATAATGATAATTATTATCATTATTGTTATATAAAATATATATATATATATATATATATATATATATATATATATATATATATATATATATATATATATATATATATATATATTTATTTATTTGTTTATTTATATTCATAGACACACACACACACACACACACACACATATATGTATGCATATATGTATACGTGTACGTATCTATTCATATACGCAATACATATGACACCAAAAGGGAACGCCTCACCCCCCCCCCCCCAAACGAAAGCACAAGGACACATCAGAAGCAGCTTTCCCCCGAAAACAGCCGAGTCCACAGTTGCAGTACTCGCGTTGCAAACCACACAGCGCCTCATGACATACGGCATACAATCCGCACGAATCCACACGAATCCACACGAATCCACACGAATCCACACGAATCCACACGAACCACGAGGGCGACGGAGCAAGAGGACCCACAAAGAGGCGAGAGGAAAGAGGCGACGCCGGCATCAAAGTGCCATCTTCAGCGGGCGTCCGAATGCCACCTGGCCCTCATCACGCGGCACAGGCACTGACCTCATTGCAAACGTCGAGTGCCGAGTTCAAAGTCAGTTCTCGGCGAGTCGGGTCAAGCCAGCCAGCGCGGGGTATAGGGGGTTGGGTGGGGTGGGGGGGGGGTGAGAAGAAAAGCAGCAACATCTGAGCCGAGCCGCCTGTGTGGATATTGCAATTGCAGACATTCTACGCGTTGCAAACTTTATAAGCCGCGTGTGTTATCTGGCGGAGATGCAATCCTTGTATGTGCTTGGGCTTGGGGGTGCCGGGATGCGGGGAGGGGGGGGAGGGGGAGGGGGGGGGGGAGGGAGGAGGGGACGAGGGGGTTAGGGAAAGGGAGGAGGAGGAGGAGGGCGGAGGAGGGGGAAGGGATGGGGTTGGGGGAGGGGGGAGGAGGAGGGGGAGGGGATGATGGTAGAGAGGATTAGGAGGAGGGGGAGGGAATATGAGGGCGGGGGGGGAGGGGAGGTGTGAGGTTGAGGAGGGAGGGGGTTGGGGAAAGGGTAGGGGAGGGGGAAGAGAGAGAGAGAGAGAGTGTGGGGGAAAAGGGAGGTTAGAGGAGGAGAAAGGGGAAGGGAAAAAGAGGGGAAGGGAATATGAGTGGAATGGGGAGTAGGAGGGGGAAGGGGGAGGGGGAAGGAAGGGGAGGGACATGAGGAGGAGAAGGGGGGGGGAGGGAGGGAGGGGTGGGGGAGTAACACGAGCGCCCGTGGTGGATCTTCAACCTGCGACATAGGTGCACAATTCCGGTGTGTTTCTTGTGGCGGGTGAATCCAGAAGTAGGCTGGGCGGGGGATGGGGAGGGGGGGAGGGGGGAAGGAGAGAGGGGGAGGGAGGAGGGGACGAGGGGAGGGAATGGGAGGAGGAGGAGGAGGGCGGGGGAAAGGGAAGGAGAGGGGGGAGGGAAGGAGGAGGGAGGATGTGTAGATAGAGATGATAGAGGAGGGGAGGAAATGAGGGGGAGAGGAGAGGAGGGAGAGGTGAGGAGGGAGGGGGGGAAGGAGAGGAGAGGAGGGGGAAGAGAGAGAGAGAGAGAGTAGGAGGGGAAAAGGGAGATTAGAGAGAGGAAAAGGGAAGAGGAAAGAAGGAGAGGAGAGGAGAGGGAATATGAGGGAGATGGGAGAGAGGGAGGGAGGAGTAGGGGGAGGGGGAAGGAGAAGAGGAGGAGAGGATGAGAGGAGAAGGTGTGAGGAGAGAGAGAGGAGGGTGTAGAGAGAGGAGTTCGAACGACGAGGAGGGGAGACGCGCCGAGCAGGAGGGTGCAGAGATCGGTCGTAGATTCGAATCTGATTGTGTAGGTAGACTGAGCGGGAGAGAGAGAGAGAGAGAGAGAGTAGAGGAGGGAGAGAGGGAGGGGAAGAGAGAGAGAGAGAGAGAAGAGAGATGAGAGAGAGGAGAGAATGAGCGAGAGGAGAGAGAGAGAGGAGAGGGAGAGAGAGAAAGAGAGAGAGAGGAGAGAGAGAGAGAGAGAAATAGAGAGAGAGAGAAAGAGATAGTGAGCGAAAGAGAGAGAGAAATAGAGAGAGAGAGAAAGAGATAGGAGAAAGGGAGAAGAGAGAGAGAGAGAGAGAGAGAGAGAGAGAGAGAGAGAGAGAAACACAGAGAGAGAGAAACAGAGAGAGAGAGAAACGGAGAGATAGTTAGATAGCTAGCTAACTAGATAGGCAGAGATAGAGTGCGAGAGAGAGAAAGAGAAAGTGAAATAAAGACAAAAAAAAAAAAAACAAACAGAAAAAAAGAAAATAGATATAAGAAGGAAAATAAAAATAAAAAGACTTTTGATAGACTTTCCTTGATTTATGGAAATGTTCCTTTGTGAATTCGATTAACATATGTTGAGAAATTACGATATCAGAAGCAAAAATAACTCTCGTCATTAATCACGATACTGCTTTCTCGTTTCCAGCTTCTGTGTTTTTAGTGACTGATAGAATATCTGTCGAGTGTTCAGGAGGATGTAATTTAAAGTGAAATATATCTCTTTGCTTTGTGAAATATATATCTATGCTTGTAGCGAGATTTAATTATGTGGGAGATTTTGATTTGATTAATCTCTTCTCTTTTTGGTGTATTTCATTCTTAGCTTGTGTTTGCGCGAGCTATCTTGCTAATAAGCATATTGACTTTCTTCCTCACATACCGATGCAAAGTATGAGTTATAATTCAGACTGATTCTTCATATGAATGTGGGTCATTTGCATATATATATTTTTAAAGCACGCGCAAACACACACCTGTAAATACAAATACACATAAACATACGCACACGGAGAGTATACATATACAAACACATGTACACGAACATAAACAAACACAAACACACACACACACAAACCCAAACACACACACACACACATACATACACACACACACACACACACACACACACACACACACACACAAAAGCCCAAACACACACACAAACCCACAACTCTCATGTACACCTAAAGCCACACGTCACACAGAACAAGACCAACGCATACCCTCCTACCCCCTCCCCTCTCCCGCATCCCCCCCCCAAAGCATACCCTCCTACCCCTTCCTTCTCCCCCTCCCCCCCTCCTCGACGTCACTGCGGGTGGGTCGTATCAAGCAGACGTCATGGAGATCGAACAAAGTAGACGAGGTCGGGTCGATCCTTTGGCCTCTTTATCAGCGAGAGGGAATACACAAAAAAAATCTTCTATCTCTGTTCCCTTTTCTTCGCTTTCTGCTCCTCTTTTTTTCTCTTTCTGTTCACCTTTCTTCGCTTTCTGCTCCGCTTTGTTATCTTTCTGTTTCCCTTTCTGATCATACTTTTTTTTTTATCTTTCTTATCCCCTTTCTTTCTTTTTTCTTTCCTCTGTTTTTCTTTCCTTTCTCCTTTTCTCTCTCTGTTCTCCTTCTTCTCGATTTGTCTTCCTTCCTCTCTCCCTGTCTCCCTTCGTCTCTCTCTTTCTCCCTTTTCCTGCCAATCTTCCCTTTCCCTTCCCTCCTGCCCCTGTCTCCCCCCTACTGTCCTTCCCCCTCCCCTCCCTTCCCCCTTTTCCCCCTCCCCCTCCATCTCTCGCCTTCCCCATTTCCCTTTCCCCCTCTATCTCCCTCTCTTCCCTTCACCTCTCCCACCTCCCCCCCTTCTGCCTCCCCTTCACCACTCCCCTTCCGTTCCCTCTCTCCCCTGCACCACTCCCCCTCTCCCTCCCTCTCTCTCCTTCACCACTCCCCCTCCTCCCGCCTCCCTCCCGTCTCCCTGACTGTCGATACACCGATGCCGCCCGCAATAACGTGGCTGCTCCGGGGAATTAAGAAAAAGGCTCAGGGGTCACACATCCCATCATCCTCGGGAACCAAGGACGAGAAACGGCGCCTTCGGGAGGCCTTGTGTCGGGGTCCAGGGGCGTGGGAGGTGTCGTTCGTGGGATGGGCGTGGGTGTGTGTGTGTGTTTGTTGAGTGCCAGGAGCGTGGGAGGTGTCGTGGGATGGGCGTGTGTTGTGTGTTGTGTGTATGTGTTGTGATCCATAGACGTGGGGAAGTGTGGGGAGAGGGTGTATATGTGTTTAAGAGTCCAGGTGTCTGGGGATTAGGGGAGTCGGGTGTCACGGCGTGTGCAAGAGTCCGTGAGCATTGGCAGGGACCCTGTGTGTAGGGATCCAAGAGCGAGGACGAGGGCGTAGGAGGGGTTTATAAGGGTCCATGGGCGTGGGAAGGGAGCGTGTGCAGAGGTCCATGGTCGAAAGGGGGAGA
>NC_051386.1:62735356-62737856 GCF_015228065.2 Penaeus monodon | reverse complement strand
GGAGAAAGGAGATAATACACACAGACACAGACACACAATGCGATGATGGAAACAAGAGGAGAGAAGAAAGGAGAGAGATCAGGAGGGGGAAGATTAATAAAGATAGATAAGACAATAGCGAAGGAATATGCGAAGAGGAAGAGGAGGGGGATATAGACAAAGATAAACCGTAAGAGGATTAACAGAAATAACCAAAAGAATGGGAGATAATAAGATAAAATAAGATGAAAGATAAGGGAAGAAAGAATAGAACCGAGGGAGACATAAATAAAAACGCAATAAAGAGAGATAAAAGAAAAGAAAAGAAGAGAGAGAGAGAGAGAGAGAGAGAGAGAGAGAGAACGAGCAAAAAGACAGATAGATAGATAGATAGCGAGAGAGAGAGAGCAAAAGAGAGAGAGAGAGAGAGAGAGAGAGAGAGAGAGAGAGAGAGAGAGAGAGAGAGAGAGAGAGAAAGAAATAACCTTTGCGTTCTAAATGCAAGCGTCACCTAACCCCTGCCCGATGCCTGGTCCTTGGCACTCTGCTCTTTAGTGACAAATGGCACCTCACTCTTTCCTCCATTTGGGCTGTCAGGATTCTGGCGGTTTTCATCGAGTCGTTTGTTATTCCCGGTTCTTGATTCCCGTGGCATTCTCTCTCTCTTTCTCCCATTCTCTGTCTGTCTGTTTTTGTCTGCCTGTTTATCTGTCTGTCTGTCTGTCGGTCTGTCTCTCTCTCTCTGCTTTATAATGATGACGATTATGATCGTAATAATATTACTAATAGTAATAAAGATATATAAATACATATATATATATATATATATATATATATATATATATATATATATATATATATATATATATATATATACACATATATACACACATATATATGCGCACACACACACACACACACATATATATATCTATATCTACCTACCTATCTATCTATGTATATGTATATTTATATATCTACATATCTATATCTATCTATCTGTCTATCCATATATCTACCTATCTACCTATACTACTTATTTGTTATTGTTATTATTATCATTACCATCATTATCACTATATATATATATTTTCTACAGAAGATGACTAAGAAGGTCTAACGAAAGTCTGGTTCTCTTTTAAGCTCATAACGACTAGTCAGCCAGAAGCTACTTTATATGTCTTCTTTATGATAATTTTTCTTCATTTTTCTTCTTCTTCTTCTTCTTCTTCTCTATTCCTATCGTCTTTCCTTTTATCCCTTTTTTATTTTTCCTTCTGCTTTTGCATTTAAATCTTTAATTAAACTTTTCTGTTTTTTCTTCTTCTTCTAATTCTTCTTCTTATTATTATTATTCCTCATGTTCTTTTTTTTTCTTCCTCCTCCTCCTTCTTCTTTTTCTTGTATCTTTTTTTTTTCTTTGTCTTATTTTTTCGTATTTCCTTTCGACAGCTTGGTGGTTGTAGGTGTGTATAAGATCACAGTCTGTCTATCTATCTATCTATTTATCTATCTATCTAACTATCTATCTATCTATCTTACTACCTGACTCTCATTTGTGCATCTGTTTATCTTTCTAAATTATCTGCTTATCTATCTTTCTATCTATTTGCTAATTATCTATTATATGTATGTACTACCTATCCAACTCCTACATTAACATTCTACCGTATCAATCACTCAATCAGTTAATCTACGTATCTGTCTATTGCTTCCCTTCTCTAAGTCTCTCTTTTTCTCTTATATCTTTCTCTCTTTCTCTTTCTCTTTTTCATCTCTCTCTCTCTCTCTCTTTCACACACCCAACACACACACACCCAACACACACACACAAAACACACACACAAAACACACACACACACACCACCCCAACACACATACACAAAACACCCAACACCCAACACACACACCCCAACACACATACACAAAACACACCCACCACCCAACACACACACACGCAACGAACATCCCGTCAGCACAGAGATAGGCGTGAAGTTTCCCCCGCAGAGAAGTCACTACTGACCTTCTCCTTGAGAGGCTTAAACTGGCCTGAACTTCTTCTCCGTCGCCTCCTTCGTCAATAACCCGCCACCATCATCTTCGTCTCTGTTTGTTTCCCTTTCGTCGGATCTCCCCAATTACGTAAGAGGGAGAGATAAATTGGGGGGAAAGGGAGGAATGGAAAGGATTGGGTGGGTGTTTGGAGGATGGAGGTAGATAGAGGCATGAGAGAGAGAGGGAAGTAGAGAGAGAGAGAGAAAGTAAAAGAAGAGGGGAGAGAACGGGGAGAGAGGGGAAAAGAGAGAGGAGTAGAGAGAGAGAGAGAGAGAGAGAGAGAGAGAGAGAGACAGAGAGAGAGAGAGAGAGGAGAGAATGAGAAAGAGAGAGAAAGAGAGAGAGAGAGAGAGAGAAAGAGTAGGGGGAGAGGGAAGGAAGGAGAGAGAGAGAGAGAGAGAGAGAGAAAAGATAGATTGAGAAGAGAGAGAGGGGAGAGAGAAAAAAGAAGAAGAGAAGAAAGGAA
>NC_051386.1:62705356-62717856 GCF_015228065.2 Penaeus monodon | reverse complement strand
AACATGCCTGTGATATAGATAGATATGCATATATATACATATACACATACACACACACACTCAGACACACACACACACAACACAACACACATATATATATATATATATATATATATATATATTATATATATATATATACACCTATATACTATAGATACATAATAATATATATATATATATTATATATATATATATATATATATATAGAGAGAGAGAATGAGAGAGAGAGAGAGGGAGAGAGTGAGAGAGAGAGAGTGGGAGAGAGAGGAGACTGAGAGAGGACGAGAGAACGAGAGAGAGAGAGGAGAGAGGTGAAAGAGAAGAGAGAGAGGAGGAGAGAGAGAGAAAGAAGAGAGAGAGAAAGGTAGAGAGAAGAGAAAGATGCAGGAGAGGAGGAGAAGAAGAGAGGAGATGAGTCGACAGATGAGGAGAGAGAAGAGACGAGAGAGAGAGGATATGAGAGAGAGTATTGGAAGATTGAGTTGAGAGAGGAGGAGGGAGAGGAGAGAGAGTGAGAAGAGAGAGAGACGAGAGAGAAAGAGAGAGAGAGGAAAGAAAGAGATAGCGAGGAGAGAGAGAGGAGAAGAGATGAGATGAGCGAGAGAGATGAGCGAGGGAGAGAGAGAGGAGGAGAAAGATGAGGAGAGAGAGAGAGGAAGGAGGAAGAGAGACGAAGATCGAGACTGAGATGGTTAGAGCGAGATTGAGAGAGAGAGAAAGAGATGCGGGAAGGAGAGAGAGAAAGAGAAAAGAGACGGAGAGAGAGAAGATGAGAGAGGCGGAGAGGAGAGTGAGAGGGAGAGAAGAGGAGAGAGAGAGAGATGACGAGGAGAGAGAGTTGGAAGAGGAGCGGAGAGAGAGAGAAGAGAGACGGGAGGAGAGAGAGAGAGAGAAGAGAAAGAAGAGAGAGAGGAAGAAGATGATGGGAGAGAAAGGAGGATGAAAACAAAAAACCAAAAAAAATAAAACACCGAAGCCCCCTGCAATGGGCTCACCGGCGTCTGCGCTGATCCACCAGACACTCACCTTGGCTCGCGATGACCTGCGGAAAGGAGAAAGAAGTGTTTAGTAAAGGGAGATTGAAACCAGCTTTTGTGGCTGTGGTTCTGACACATTAGTGAAGGATGTTCGTTTAAATATAGGTCTATTTATTTACCGGTATATCACACACACACACACACACACACACCTCACACACAACACCACACCCACACACACACACACAACCACACAACCACCCACACACCCCCACCACACGTATATATATTAATATTATATATATATATATACTATTATATTATATCTATCTCTATATCATATCTATATATCTATATATATATGTATATTATATCTATATATATATCTATATATATATATAGTAATATATATCTAATATATATAATATATATATTATATATATATATATATATATATATATAATATATATCTATATCTCTATATCTATATTATATATATATATATCCATCGATATATACATATATATATATATATATCTATATATATATTATATCTATATATATAAATATTATATATATATAATTAAATAAATAGAGACACCTCTTATGTAGCATACATAAATCAGATCCTAAGTAGGTAGACAGATAGGTAGACAGAGATAATTAACAAGTAAATGAATAAATACGGATGCATAAATAGATAGACTAATTGACAGGGATAGATTTAGATAATGATATACAGATGGATAAACATACATGGCGCGGATTTTTATATATATCAGTTATAATTTTAATAAACGAAATAATTATAGAAAGAGAGAGAGAGCTAGAGTTAGAGAGAGAGAGAGAGAGAGAGAGAGAGAGAGGAGATGAATTGGCCGAGATAGAGAGAGAGAGAGAGAGAGAGAGAGAGAGTATGAAGAGCAGGAGGGTGAGGAGAGATGATGACTGATGATGAGAGAGACAGAGAGAGAGACGAGAGAGAGAGAGAGAATGAGAAAGGAGGAGAGAGATGAGAGAGAGGAAAGAGAGAGAGAGAATTAGTAGAGGATAGGCAGATAAATAGATAGATAGATAGATAGATAGAATGGATAGATTAGATAGATAGATAGATCATAGAGAAATGAAAGAGAGAGGGAGAGCATGAAAAGAGCGAGATAAACGAAAGACAGAAGAGAGAGAGAGAGACGATTTGAGAGAGAGGGAAGGGAAAAAAAAAAAAAAATGTTTTTGGTTGATTCCATTTGATACAATGGAATTCTTGGTGTGACATACTGTCTGCATTGATTTTGCTCACGTGTGTGAGCTGTGGCTTTGAACTCGGCGGGAACCGAGAGTCCTTGGCCCGCCGTGGGTTTCGCCCAGCCCACAAGCAGTAAGTAAGTAAGTAACCTCGGGCGACAGTTGAACTCTTCCTCGCGCCTTAGGGCGGGGTGGGGGCGCGAACCGACGACCCTTCGGATTGAAGACCGCGCCGGACACGTGACCACTTGTACTAGCCGGAGGCTTAGTAGAGGAGGATAGAGGAGAGATAGATGGAGAGTTAGAGAGTTAGAGAGAGAGAGAGAAGTGAGAGAGAGAGAGCCTGATTGATGAGAGACGACGATGAGGTGTGAGAACTGAGAGAGAGATCTGAGGAGAGAGAGAGAGGAGAGAGAGAGAGAGAGAGAGAGAGAGAGGAGAAGACGAAGAGAGAGATAGAGAGAGAGGAGAGAGGAGAGGATGAGGAGATGACTGAGAGACGATGAGAGGGAGAAGTTGACTGGTTGTGGACGATCATACAGAGATCGAGACGGAGAGAGGAGAGAACGCGAGAGGTAGAGGAGAGAGGGAGAGAGAGATTGAGAGATTAAACTCATTAAACTAAAAATTCTTCGCAACAGCAATAGTGACGATACTCAAGTAATTATTGCTGAAAAAATTATCATCTTTCATTTTTGTTTGAATTCAGAATTTCGTTATTATGATTATGTGTGCAATTGTTATTCTTAATTTCCACTTTAAGTCCAATTACTATCTATTTCCTTATTTTCTTTCATATTTCTGTTCTTCCTATTCTTCTTTATTCCCATCTCTCTCTCTCTTTCTCTCTTTCTCTCTTTCTCTCTTTCTCTCTCCTTTTCTCCCTCTCTCTCTCTCTCTCTCTCTCATTCTACTCTCATCCTCCCTCTCTCCTCTCTATATCTATATGTCCATCTCTCAAGCTCAACTCGATAAACTCGGAGCTCTCTCCCTCCTCCCTACCTCTGTTCCTCCCCATCTCCCCACCAACCCCCACCTCCCCCCTCTCTCTTCTTCTCTCTCTCTCTCTTTTTTTCCTTTTTCTCCTCCTTCTCTCTTTCTCTATTTCTCTCTTTCTCTTTTTCTTTCTCTTTCTGCTTCTCTTTCTCGTTGTCTTTCTCTCTATCTCGCTTCTAAACTTTCTATCTATTTATGTAAGGTTGTGTAAGTAATTCTATCTATTTAATTCTCGATATATCTCTCTATCTCTCTCTCTCTCCTCTCTCTCTATCTATCGATCCATCTCTATCTATTATCTTCTTTCTCTCTATGGTTTTTTTGTTCTTTATCTTTATGGTATCTTCTTTTCCTCTCTCTCTCTCTTCTAATATCATATATAGAACGCATATAACTAGTAGAACACCATCACTGTCTGACTCACTTCTCACTCTCATTTTCTCATCTCCTACTATCACTCTCACTCTCACTCTCACTCTCACTCTCTCTCTCTCTTTCTCTTTCTCTTTCTCTTTTTTTTCTCTCTCTCCTCCCCTCCCCTCTCTCTCTCTCTCTTTATATTATTATTTCTTTTTTTATAGAACGCTAACTCACTTACTTCTGATCCGATTGTTTTTTGAAAATTGGAGGGATTACGTCTCCAGTTTATATATCCATTTTTTCCCTTCCTTTTTTCTTCTTTGGGGGGCGGGGGAGGATTTTTAAAATCACTTTTATTATCCTCAGCATTATGATAATGATAATGATAATAATAATAATAATAATAATAATAATAATAATAATAATAATAATAATAATGATAATAATAATAGCAATAATAACAATAATGATGATAATAATAATAATGATAATAATAATGATAATAAATAAAAATTATTACTATCATCATTATTATCACTATCATTATTATTCCTAGTATCATTATTTTTATTATTATCTAAATCATTTTTGCTATTGTTATTATCATTATCATTACTACTATCATTATTATCATAATCATCATTATTATCATTATTATCATTATCATCATCATCATTATTATCATTATTTCTATTAATACGTCTACCATAACAATAAATGTTTCTCTAATACAAACGTCAACAAGTTTCTCACAAGTTTTAGCTCACATCGTAATCTCCAGCTTAAGCTCTATTGGCAATATACCTTTTGTATAAACTTTCTACGAATCATTTTGAGAAAACCGGCTTAAATGGCTGTTCATTTTTTCTTTCTTTGGTGATTCGTTATTTGATCGGTGACTCTGGGAAATCGAAAAAGGAGAATGGGAGAATGGGAGAATGGGGGGATGGGGGGGAGGGGGGGTTAGTGAAGTTAAAAGAAGATGGGAGGAGGGTGGGAGTGAAAGAGGGACGAGAAGTGAGAGAGAAGAGATGAGCGGAGATAGAGAGAGAGGGGAAAGGGAGAGATGGAGAGAGAGAAGAGGAGGGAGAGATGAGAGATGAGAGAGAGGAGAAAGAACGAGAGAGAGGACCTGGGAGGAAGAGAGAGAGGGAGATCAAGAGAAAAGACAGAGGGAGAGAGAAGGAGGAGCGACGAGCGAGAGGACGAGGATAGAGAGAGGGCTAAAGAGAGAGGAGAGAGAGAGAAGAGAGATGGAGGGAGACGAAGTGGAGATTGAGATTCGAGAGAGAGAGAGGGGAGAGAAAAGAAGAGAGGGAGGGCGAAGAAGAGAGAGATCGACGGAGAGAGGGACGAGGACTGGGAGACGAGGGAGAGATGAGGAGGAGAGAAAGAGAAGAAGATGAGGGAGGGTGACGAGCGATGAAGAAGTATTGAAAAGAAGATGAGACCGAGAGGGAGAAAGGGAGAGAATTGAGAAGGAGGAAAAGGATGGGAGAGAGAGGGGAAATACTTATATATATATATATATATATATATATATATATTAGATATTATTATATATTATCTATACCATAGAGAGAGGAGAGAGACGGGAGAGAGAGGACGAGAGAGAGATGCGATGAGAGAGAGAGATGAGAGAGAGAGAGAGAGAGTCGGGGGGGAACGAGGAGAGAGAGAGAGAGAGAGATAGAGAGAGACAGTCAGAGAGAGAGGGGTGGGAGGAGAGAGGAGAAGATGGAGAGAGATGAGATTCGACGAAGAGATAGAGACGAGAAGAGACAGTCAGGAGAATGGATGAGATGAGAGAGGAGGAGCTGAGAGTGACTGATGAGGAGAGGAGAGAGAGATTGAGAGAGAGAGCTTTGGAGAGAGCGAGAGAAGAGAGATGAAGTGACGACTTGATAGGCGAGAGGAGAGAGCGAGAGCGAGGAGAGGTGGGAGTAGGAGAGGAGGGAGGGTAGAATTGGATGAGAGAATGAGAGAGATGAGGAGAGAGAGGCGAGGGAGAGGAGAGAGATGGAGGAGGAGAGAGAGGAAGGGAGAGAGCGAGAGAGTTAGGGGGGAGAAGATGCGGCTAGGCGAGAGAGAGAGAGATGGGCGAGGGAGAGAGACGGGAGAGGGGAGCTCGAGACGAGAGAGAGAGGGAGAGTTGCTGAGAGATGAGAGAGAGAGGGAGGAGAGGAAAAGAGAGATAGAGACGATGGGAGAGCAGAGAGAGGAGAGCGAGAGAAAGAGAATGAGAGAGAGGGGAGGAGGAGAGAGAGAGAGAGAGAATGGGATGAGTCTGATGACAGAGGATAGGGAGAGAAGGGAGGATTCAGGAGAAGACGAGAGAGGAGAGAAGGTTGGAGAGAGAGGAGACGAGGGGAACGAGGAGAGAGAGGAGAGGAGTGAAGAGAGGAAAGAGAGAAGAAAGAGAAAGACAGAAGAGACAAAGAGAGAGAGAGAGATGACCGAGAGAGAGAGAGAGGAGAGAGAGGATTGAAGACGAGAGGAGATGACGAGAGTTTCGAGAGACAGATGAGAGATGGAGGAGAGCGAGGTGAGAGAGATGGAGGGAGAGAGAGGAGACGAGATGGGAGGGTTCTGTGAGGAGGATGGAGCGACTGGAAGAGAACAGACGAGAGAGGAGAGGAGGCGCAGAGATGAGAGAGCGAGGAGACGGAGAGAGAGAAAGAGAGGAAAAAGGAGAGAGAAAGAAGAGAAGAGGAAAAGGAGGGGAAAGGAGAAAGAAGGGAGAAAGAAAGAGAAAGACAGAAAAGGACAGAGCAAACAGACAAAGAGGAGTCGGAGATTGAGAGAGAGGGAGGACGGAGAGACGCAGACGAGCAGGATGGAGAAGAGATGAGAGGAAGAAAGAGAATGAGAAAGAGGAAAAGAGGAGACGGGGAGAAGAGAAGAGTTGAGTGAGAAAGAGGGAGACAGACAGAGGACAAACAGACAAAGACGAGGAGAGAGAGAGAGAGAGAGAGACGAAGAGAGAGAGAAGAAGACGGGAGAGATGCGAGACGAGTGGAGAGAGAGAGAGAGGAGACGAGAGAGAGAGAGGGAAAAGAGAAAGAGAGAAAGAGAAAGACAGAGACAAAGAGCGGAGAGAGGAGACAAGAGACGCGAAAGAAGAGGAGAGATATAAGAGAAGAGAGAGAGCTTAAAAGAATGAGGACGACGGAAGAGAGAGGAGAGAGAGGAAACGAGAGGAGCGGAGAGAGGAGAGGAGAGAGAGAGAGGAGAGAGGAGAGAGGGAGTGAGAGAGGGAGAGGAAGATGAGGGAGAGAGGCGAGAAAGAGAGAGAGAGAGAGAGAGAGAAGGAGAGAGGAGAGAGTGAGAGAGAGTGAGGAGAGGAGATGATCGATGAGAGATGAGAGGAGAGAGAGGACTTCGGGTGTGCCTGAGAGGAGAGAGGAGAGAGAGAGACGGGGGAAGGATAGAGACGAGGGAGAGAAGGAGAGGGAAGAAGACTCGTGACGCGAGATTGTGAGGAGCCGATGACCGGGAGGAGAGAGAGAGAGACGGCACTTTGTTTTCCGAAGTTAAAGTAGGTCGATTCTTGTAGAATGGGCGATGATAAAGAGCTTATTGTGACACCAATTAAAAGAATGTGGCGCCTTTTTGTTTATTTTTTATTATTTTTTTTCATATATAAAATCTGGATATTGGAGAAAATTATTATGATGTTGGAGGGAACATGGATGCACACACGCAAACACACACACACACACACCACACACACACACACGCAAACACACACACACACACACACACACACACACACACACACACACACACACACACACATTAACACACGTACACATAGGAGCATAGGCTACACGCTACATAGATAGATAGATAGATTGATAGGTAGAGAGATGGGGAGGGTGACAGAGATAGATAGATGGACAGATAGATAGATAAGCAGATTGAGAGAGAATGAGAGATAGATAAATAAATAAACAAATAGATAGATATATAGATATACAGATAGACAGATAGATAGATAAAGAGATAGATAGATAGACAGAGAGAGCGAAATAGAAATAAGGGGGAAAGGAATGAGAGACGATCGATCGACAGACTGAAAGACAAACGCAGGGACAAACCTTACTTGTAACACCCTCCCCCCCCCCCCAATCACTACACTTCCTAGCGTTTCCAAACTTCATTACCCTTCAGCACCTCCTCACAGCACAAACTACACTATTTCTCAGAGATTCCCTCGCTTAGTTTCTGCCTTAATAACAAACTTTACTAATACCGCATTTAACCCTTAACCCTATTAACCCTTACTGATACTAATTACTAATTCGTCTGTCCCTAATAAGGCCCTATCAGTTTCTTCCCCTACCCCCATACCCCCTATCAACCCCCCCCCCCTACACACGCTTTCTCTGATGTAATATATTTTATTTAAACTTTTCGGTTTTGTTGATAAAGTCCTCAGTTCCCCGGATTTTTTTTGTGATATTTTTTTTCTAATCATGGTTTGATTTTGAAATATCTGAGGAATTTGTATTATGTGTATGTTATTTTTTATTGGTATTTCTCATGATTATCTTTTGTTATTTTTCTCTCTCTCTCTCTCTCTCTCTCTCTCTCTCTCTCTCTCTCTCTCTCTCTCTCTCTCTCTCTCTCTCTCTCTCTCTCTCTCTTTCTCTCTTTCTCTCTCTCTCTCTGTGTTCTATCATTTCCTTCCTCTCTTCTATCATTTCCCTCTCCTTCCTTTATTCCTTCTCCCTTTTTTTTCTACCAGTTTTCTTCACTTCCTTCATTCCGATCTATCGTTCTGCCGGTTTTTCTTTCATCTTTTATTTCTTTTTTTTTCTTCTGTCAGTCATCCTTCCTTCCATCATTCCCTCCCTCCTTCCTTTTCCTTCCCCCCCCCCCTCCTTCTTTCTTTCACCCTCCTTCCCTTTCCTCCCTTTTTCCCCTACCCCCCTCTTCCCCCTCAATGTTCCTTTACCTTTTCCCTCCCCCCCCATCCCCCCTTCCCTCCCTTCCTTCCCCTTTATATCCTCCCCCCTTTCCCCTTCCACCCTCCCTCCTTATCCATCCCTTCTTCCCCCTTCCGCCCTTTCCACCCCCCTCCCCTTCCATTTCCCTCCCCCCCTTTTCCTTTCCCTCCCTCCCTCCCTCCTCCTTCCATCCCTCTATCCCTCCCTCCCTTACCTCCCTTTCCTTCCGCAAGCATGCCAAATAAGGAAGAACGTGACCCAACTTGACACCAGGTAACAAATCGACCTTTTAGGAGTTCACGTTGTCGGGGGGCGTGGTTTTTCATAGGGGGTGGTCTTTTATCGGGGGGGTTTTCTATCAGGGGCGTGGTCTTTCTATCAGGGGCGTGGTCTTTCTATCAGGGGCGTGGTCTTTCTATCAGGGGCGTGGCCTTTGCACATACCGAAGGCCAGGGAGCATTGCCGTAAGGCGGTGATTGACTGCCTCGGGTTTAGAGGGAGAGGAAGGGTAGGGAGAAGAGAGGGAAGAGGATGGGAGGAGGAGGAGGGAGGGTGAGGAGGAAGGGGTAGGGGGAGAGGGGAGAGAGGGAAGTGGGTAGGACCTAAGTTAAACTAACGTAAAGTTTGCCATTAACTCAAGCTTATAGAGTGATTTGCAGTAGCCTGTACATTTTCAATGAGTGTATATATGCTCATTGCATTCGTATTCGTATACGAATAGAGGTCCGGAGCGGTATGTCGCAGACATGTAATATATATATATATATATGTATATATATATATATATATATATATATATTATATAATATATATATATATATATATATATAGATATATATATATATATGTATATATATATATATATATATATATATATATATAATATATATATTATATTATAATATATATATATAAAATATAAATTAATAATATTTACTTATTTACTTATTAGAATGCACTAAGATCAGATAGATAGATGATATGATAGATACTAAGAGAGAGAGAGAGAGGAGAGACGACGAAGAGAGAGAGAGAGAGAGAGAGAGAGGAAGAGAAATATATATATTGTGATATGTATATAATATATATATATATATAGATATATATATATATAATTTGATATATATATAATATATAGAGAGAGATGAGTGAGAGAGAGAGAAGAGAGAGAGAGAGAGAAGAGAAGAGAGAAGAAGAGGAGAGATGAGAGAGAGAGAGATGAGAGAGAGAGAGATAGAGACAGAACAGAGAGAAGAGAGGAAGAGAGGAGAGAGAGAAGAGACAGACAGAGAAAGAGAAGAGAAGGAGAGAGAAAAGAAATATAATATTGTTAAAATATATATAATATATATAATATGAATATATATATATATATTATATATATATATATAGAGAGAGAGAGGAGAGAAGAGAGACAGGAGAGAAGACAGAGAGAGAGGAGAAAAGAGAGGAGAGAGAGAGAGAGAAGAGGATGAGTGAGAGAGAGAGAGAGAGAGAGACAGAGAAGGAGACCGGATGGGGATTAGTATCAATCACGTAACATTATTCCAAAGCAAAACTCATTTTCCATTCACAAAACCCAACATTTTTCTAATGTGGAATACCCATTACATCTTATTTCTTTATGTATTTATATCCTTTCCTCTTAAAATTTCATCCCCGTGCGATACAATGGCACGTAAACGAAGCTTAACAACTCTATTTAAGTCGAACCACCAACTGCGCCTTTTTGAATAACCCCCCTCTCCCCCCTCCCCCCTCCTCACGCTCCCCCCTCACCGGTTCCTCCTCCCCCTCCCCCATCCCCCCCTCCTTCTCTTAGCTTGCTGCAAATTCGCTCCATTTTACTAGAGCGTCCTCCAAGAGCGCTCTTTCAAAAATGCTCTTTAAACACGAACGGCACTGTGCCAGCTCTAGTTACCTCAGCCGTCATGAATATTCTCATTACGGTTGACGAGGTTCTTAATGCCACCCCCCTCCACCCTCCCTCATCCATCTCTCTTCCCCTCTCTCTCTCATTCTCTTCCCCCCCTCATCCCTCTCTCTTCCCCTCCCTCATCCCTCTCTCTCTCCCTTCTCTTCCCTTCTCTCTCTCATTTCTCTTCCTCCTCCTCACCTCTCTCTCTTCACCCCCTCATCCACTCTTCTCCCCTCCCTTATTCCTCTTTCTTCCCCTCTTTCCTCTTCTCTATTCTCCTCCCTCATCTCTCTACCTTCCCCTCCTCCCTCTTCTCCCTTCTCCTTCCTCCTCTTATCCATCATTTCTCTCCACCTCTCCATTTCCCACACATCTATCCTTTGCCTTCCTCTCTTTCTCTCTCTCTCTTCCCTCTCTCCCCCCACTTCTACCCCCCCTCCCTTTCCACCAACTCCCTTCCCCCCTCTTTAAGGAACGTCACCTTTCGCTACCTCTTGGAACCTCACCCCTACCCCGCACTGTTTCAGCATCACCCCCACCCCCCTCCTCTCCCCGCCGTCCAGCATCCTTAACCCTTTCCTCCTCCCCCAAGCCATATTATCTTCCCACCCCCTTTCCCCTCCTTCCCTCCATATCGCTCCCCGTTCTCTCACATCCCCTCCCTCTGCTCCAACATCCTCAACCCCCCTCCGTCCCCCTCCCCCCTAAAATATCCACCACCCCTCCCCCTCCCGCTCCCCCCTTACAGTCCAGCATCCTTATCTCCCCCCCCCCCTCACCCCACGCAAGCGCATCCTGCCGCCTCCTCCTCAGAATCGGTTCCTTCTCGTCAACACCGTAATTACAATCAAGGTGCTTGTCTATTAAACCTTTGAGTCGACTTATTTTCCTCTCCTCATTCTCGTCCTTCAGGATCTTGTCCATGCAAGATTCAGACTCGTAATAATAATAATGAAAGAGAGAGAGAGAGAGAGAGAGAGAGAGAGAGAGAGAGAGAGGGAGAGAGAGAGAGAGAGAGAGAGAGAGAGAGAGAAAGAGATAGACAGATAGATAGATAGAGAGAGAGAGAGAGAGAGAGAGAGAGAGAGAGAGAGAGAGAGAGAGAGAGAGAGAGAGAGAAGAGGAGAGAAGTAGATAGATAGAAGAGAGAAGAGAGAGAATAGAGAACAGAGGAAGAAGGAGAGAGAGAGAGAGAGAGAGAGATTTAATATGTAAGAGATTATTATCATATGATTTATTTCTAAACTTATTATGAAAATATGCAAGATTCAGTCTGAAAAAGGGGAGAAAGTGAGAGAAAGAGAGAAAAAACTTTAGGAATTTTCATTGAGGAAATTTGACTTTTTGAAAAAATATAATCTCGACGAGGTAGGTAAGACAATGAGCTTCAATTTGATTTTTTTTTCTTATCTGCATAATCCCCAATTTCTCTATATTCGCCGTGCATTATCTAATATCTATCTACTCTCCTTGTAGATCCAGAGACATTTTTTCGATCACAGTTAATAAAACGGAGACGAAACTTTCTAATATAAACAATAAAACAGGCATTACGGTCTCACTTTGGATGGGATTTTCTGATCAGCGAAAGCAAACAGTCTAATAACATCTTCGACTGTAAACAGCCTAATAGTTATCAAGCAATAGTCTATTAACAGTTTAATAATAGTAACAGCCTAATAACATTCTCATGATAATAAGTCTAATATCAGTAATAATGATAAAAGTCTAATAATAATAACAGTCTAATGAAAATAATAGCTTCAAATAACAGTCAATAATAATAGCAGTCAAATAACAGTCTAATAACAGTCAAAGAACAGTCAAAGACAATCTAACAATAACAGCAATTTGATAAGCCTTTGGCGTGACGCCACGTGTGCAAGAGTATCATCGGTGACTACGCAGTTACGTAAGCCTTTATAAACACTCGCAATCGGATGTTTGCGGCGAGAGAAGAAACGAGCATTAGGAAAGAAAAAAGGAAGAGATAGAGAAAGAAAGAAAGAAAGAAAGGAAGAAAGAAAGATAGAAAGAGAAAAAGGCACTTCAAAG